>NC_046659.1:57077033-57079086 GCF_010883055.1 Belonocnema kinseyi
TTCTTAATTATATCCCTAACCTCAGTGACACAGACTTTTTCAATTGAGTTTTCCATCGCATCGTGTTCAACATTGCAGTTGTGGTGTCCTATAGCTTCATCTTCGAATTGTCTCCTAAAATAGTCTATGAAAGCCTCTAGTATTCCGTCTGCATCATATACCATTTCCCCCCTACTATTTCTCATGTTGACAATTTCTGTACTTTTGTTTCCTTTCATTTTTTTATAAAGTAGTTTCCTGCTTCCTTCAAAGTCGTTTTGTATTTTTATCTCTTCTTCTGCTCTAATTGTATCTTTACTTTCTTTAACTAATCGTTTAAGTATACTGTTTTCGCGTCTATAATCATTTCTACGTTTACTTATTTCCTCATTGCTAAGACCTGCGATGTTCAAAGTTCTCTTGTACGCTCCTCTTTTTGCTTTTTGGGCAGCCTGGATTTCATCATTCCACCACGCATCACCAGACATCCTTCCTACAACTGCGGTACCACACACTTCGATCGTGCATCTAACAAGGATATCCCGTAACATTGTCCAGGCGCCCTCTAAATCTTTGTTTTTTATACGATCCTCCCATGTTGCCCTATCTATGCTTTCGATTATCTTATTTTGGAAATCTATTCGCACATCCGGTTTCTGTAGGTTCTCAATTTTGATTCGCGTTTGTTTTGCTTTCTTGGGTCTCTTTTTTCTCCAACCCCGACCTACGTTAATTTTTGAGATCAGTAGGTAATGATCAGTATTGCATTCAGGACCCCTCATGACCCTTGTATCTTTGACTAACTCTCTCAGTCTTTCATCCGCAACAACAAAGTCAATTATACTGCGGCTATTTCCTTTAGACCAGGTGTACATGTGGATCATTTTATGCCTAAACCAAGTATTTGTAATAAACAAACCCCTTTCTAAGCATAGACCAACTAATTTATCTCCATTATAGTTTGTTCTTGGATCCCCAAAATTATCTAATACTCTTTCTGTATCCTGATTTTGAATGCCCACCCAACCGCTCATGTCTCCTAGTAGAATTATTCTTTCCCCATGTTCGCAGATGTTTATTGTGTCATTTAAAGTTTCCCAGAAGGCGTCTTTTACTTCTTTAGGATCACTAATTAAATTATTTAAATTAATTTATAACATTATAATCTCATCAGTCACTTGACTTAGTTTATATAAAAGAATGTAGCTTGTTTTGAAATTTTTAAACGAATGAAGTACATGAAGAAAATATTTTTTAACTTAATTTTGTTATTGTTTGTTTTTGGCCATGAGAAATATTTTCATTTTGTTTAAATATTGATTAAAACTCGATTTAGCTTAAATAACCCACTTCTAGGGGGTAATTAGTTCATACCCTGATATTTATAAGAAAAATATTCATGTGAAAATAGTTTATTCATGATTATAAAATAGAGGTTTGGCCACAATTACATCTTATGTATGGGGCTTCTTATAAAAAATATTTTTTATTTTGTTTAATTCCAAAATATTAATTAAATCTGGAGTTATATTGGATAATTCACTTTTGGGGGCGATTTTTTCACCTATTTAATACTACTATTGCAAAAAATTTGCAATTCATTTGCATTTGTTATAAATCATAATCTGTTCGCACGTGGAATAAATCTTAAGAAAAAAATTACATTTCCCTATTTACATGTAGTCCATCACTTTCAGGGGTAGTTAAGAGTACTGGGGGGTGATTATTTGAAAAATCCTGAAACACGTCAACTTAAATATTCGATATAGTAAACGAAAATGATTTTCCTAATTTTTGTAAACTCATACTCTAATTTTCATGATAAAAATATTCATGAAAAATGTAGTCTTTTAAAATATAAGAGAAGGGTTGCAACCCCTTAAGTCATAAATATACCTACTATGTTAAGCTTCTTATGACAAATATTTTTCACTTGGTTTTATTTAAAAATATCCATTAGATGTCGATATACATACCAGGTGTATACATATGAAACCGGTATTGCCATCTAGCGGTCAGTAGGCACACTTGTAGGCTCTGTCGGAACTTACCATTTGTGTTAATTGGCGTATTC
>NC_046659.1:57079186-57128232 GCF_010883055.1 Belonocnema kinseyi
AGAATGATTTTTAAGGGTAAACTTTAGGGGAAGATTTCACCATTTAAAAGTAGATTTCGGCACATAAAAAAAATCTCTTATTTTTTCTAACACTTCGATATATCCAAAAATAATCAAAATCGGAGACGACGGGTTAAATCTAAACAGGAAATTATTTTTCAGGAGAAAACAGTATTTACCCATGCCAGGCCACTGAGAACCCATTCCAGAGAAAACGAACCACACTGGTTTTTTGGTTTCCGGATAATGCTGGACTTCCTTAATCGGACGATTTCCAGCCTCCCGACCACCAACAATCGTGTAGCCTCTGTACAAATGATTTGGAATGTCTTCGCTATGAATATCATGCAGAAGTTTGACTTGTTCCACATCTACTGGATGGCTCTCAATCTAGCATAAATGGAGAAATTGGTCAAAATTTCCATTTCTCTACTTAGAATCATTGTATATGATAATTAATAATTTTCTAGAATCTTCTTTAAAACCTACATCGCCTAGGATTGAGAGGACTGCCTCTTCAGTACGTCCAGAAACAGCAACAAGCCTTGGTAAGTCATCCTTGGGTGCTCCACCGTTGATCTTCTCCTTTGTATTGGACTTCAGCAAAACGTGGGCATTCGCTCCCCCGAAACCAAAGGAGTTGATACCAGCATAGCCACCATTCCAGGGTGTCAATTCACTAATGACCTGGATGCGTCCATCTTCCAAAGCCTTGACACCTTCTCTTGGTCGTTTGTAATGCAAATTCGGAGGTATTTGGCCAGTCTCCATCGCTATAACCACCTTTTGGAAACATGTAATGATGAGAATAAGCTGATCAGACTGAAGCAGAGTGGGGCAGTACAAGTATTTCGGGACAAATTAGTCTAGAGCTTACAATTTTCATTTGGTTTGAGAATTTAAAAAACAGTTAACTAAATTGTAAATACATTTGTCGCAGCCAAAGTTTAAAAAAACATCATATAATCAGTGATAAAGATTTCTTATAAATAATATTCAGCAGATTAACAAAAAATTATTTTTATATTAACAAATTAATGAGTGAAAATACTATTTCAAGAATAAAAATATTATAAGATTTTATTTTTGAACTTTTTTCTTTAGAATATACGTTAAAGCAATGATTAGTTACGGTTTTTTAAATTCTAAAGTAATTATTAATGTTTCATAAAAATTTAATAAACAAACACATAATACATAAATTAGCCATTTCGTGTTCTAAACACTTGTTCCTGAAAACAAAATTGTCAACAATTTTTCGGAAATAAATAATATGCACTTTTTGTTAATATTTAATAACAATTGTTAATTCTTTAAATAAATTTGTTCAAGAAATATAAATTTTCGTCAATTTCTAACCGTCATATTTTGTTTATTTCAATTCAATCAATGTCAAATTACTTAGGAAAATCCTTCACATATAATAATTTACCAACCAAAAATAATTATTTATTTTGTAAATATTTTGACAAAGGATTTCACTAATTCGAAGCTAAACTACTTGTCAAGAAAAGGTTGTAGTTTTTTTTAAGAAATCGACTACCAGTTACTCACAAATTACCTTATTTATTAGGAGATTTTATCAGGCGACAAAACTTGTCATGTCAATTTGTTCGTCAATTTTCAATCAGCAGTTTTCGTTTTTCAACCGAATGAACTCTTAATAACTTGGAAAAATCCGTCCTTTATGATACTTCATACGTCATAAACAAATTTATAAACAAACTCAGGACTTAAATACTTTTAAAGAAATAGAATTATACATTTTATAAACGTTGTATAACCAAATTCAGATTTTCGTCAACTTTCAACCGGCAGATTTGTTTTTCATCGAAAATAATTCTAAATAACTTGACCTACACTTTTCTCACATTTTATCAACGAGCTATAATTTCTTTTATAAACAATTCTACTGAAGAATCCAAGATTTCCTCATTTTTGTAAGAGTCACCCTAATAAATAAGGCCCTTTTTGACTCGTTGGCAGTCGATTTCATAAAAAAATGACATCCATTTGTTGAAAAGTAGTCAAGTTTAAATTTGTTTATAAAATTTGTTATAAAATAAATTATTATTAAAAAGTGATAAACTTTCATAAGCGAAGGATTTTTCCAAGTTACTTAAAATTAATTCTTCTAAAAAAATGAAATAGGCCAACTGAAAATTACCCAACGAAAATCTGTATTTGTTTATCACATTTATTTGAATAAAGAACAAATATTGTCGCCTGATGAAGTCTTCTGATAAATAAGATTCATTCTGAGTCAATAGCAGTGGCTTTTTTAACAACAAAAAAACCCATTCATTTGTAAGTAGTCAACTTGTTAACTTGTTTATAAAATTGTTAATAAAAAAGGCAATTATTATTGATTGAGAAAGTATCAGAAAATGATTTTTTCGAGTTATTTCAAATTTATTGCGTCGATAAAACGAAATTTGCCAGTTGAAAATTCAAAAAAATTGCTATTTTTTTATCCAATTCATTGCGTTTGTTTCTGAATCAATAGCAGTAAATTTTTTTACAAAAAATAATATAATAATAATAATATAAATTATAAAGCCCAGCTTATTCTCATCATTGAATTTTTCCAAAAGGAGGTTAAAGAACATAATAACGTTTATAAGCATTCAAGTTGTGAATTTATTTAGAAAATGAATTATATATTTTTTAAAATAAAATTAACAATTATTATTTATTGATAAAGTATCATAAGAGGAGGATTTTTCCAACTACTTAAAATTTATTCCGTTGAAAAAAACTAAATCGGCCAGTTGAAAATGTACGAAAAGCTGTATTTTTTAAATGAAATTTTCTCAAATAAAGAAAGAATTTTGTTGCCTCATAAAGAATTCAGATAAATAAGATCCTTTCGGAATCAATAGCAGGCGATTTGGTAACAAAAAACATCCATTTCTTCTTAAAAAATCAAGATGTGAATGTCTTGGTAAAATTTACAATAATTATTATTGATTGATAAAGTATCATAAGCGAAGGATTTTTTCAAGTTATTTAAAATTGAGTCCGTTTAAAACCCGAAATTTGCTATTTGAAAATTGAAGAAAATTGTATTTGTTTATTAAATTTATTTCTAAAATTATCAATTGTTATCAGCTATTAAAAATTCATATATTATTTATTGCGAACTCATTTAAGAACATATTTGTTAAAACAACGAAGTATTTCACATAAATATCTTGGAAATTTAGTAAACTCTAGCCTAATTTGTCCAGAAGTCGTTGAAATTTTAGAGAAATATTTTGAACTCTTTGAAATCTTTGAAATATTTTGAAATATTTACAAATAATTCAGATCTTTTGGAATCTTCAAAATCCTGAAATTTGATGTAGACTCAAAAGCCGAGTGGTCAACCCTTTGGACAAGAATTTGTAACAGAAAAATGTGTTTACCTTTGCGACAGAACAAATACCACTCGCGGGCTCAGAGTGACCCATATTGGACTTAATGGACCCAATCCTCAAGGGAGTTTTACGTCCAGTGCAGAAAACTTTATCCAGAGCGTTTACTTCTTCAGGATCTCCTACTTTTGTACCAGTTCCGTGAGCTTCGACGTAATCCAGAATCGTCGGAGGGAGACCACAATCTTGATAAAATTCTTGAAGGAGAACGCCCTGCATGACACTGGATGGGAAGGTGATTCCCTGTTCTTTGTAACCATCGCAGTTTGTTTTTGCGTAGACAAAGGTTGCGTATACTCTTTTGGCGTCTTTGGCTTTTTGAAGATAAACTATGGAAATAGCCTCGCTACGGGTGTATCCGTTCGCGTCTGCGTCGAAGGACTTGCAACGACCGTCAGGTGACAAAACACCTATTTTGCCAAGAATTTTGTTACTTTATTGAAAAATCTACAGGCTTAGGTGTTTAATATTGGAATTTAGATATGAGAAACTAGATTTGCCTCCGACTCATTTCAGAGAAAAGGATAGTGCCCTCACAGCAATAGAATATACAGGAATATCCCACTCAATCCCATTTATATTCTAGGTTGCCCCAGGGATAACCCGTTGGATATCCTGCAAGGCGGAAATTGGGATGTCTATGGAACATTTCTAGTATATCTATGGAACTTTTCTGGGATGCTCAAATGTCCCAAGTATGATATTAAACGTCCCATAGACATCCCAAATATCCTGTGAATATCCCGATTTACTCTTTGAAGGATATCCGATGGTCACAAATTAAAAAAAAATAGTGTTATAATATTTTTCAAGTATTAAACTCGTGTGCAGTCCGAATTTGGAAGTCAGAAATCAGAAAAAAGTGTGCAACGGAAAATTAACTTTGTTTTTTCAGCAAAATTCAAGTATTGAAAATGAACTTCAATATTAAAATATAACTATTTTTCATTGAAAGTTCATTCTTTTTCGTTCAAAAGTCTAATATTTAATTTTTGATTGAGAAGTCATCCTTTTTAGTTTAAAATTTTATTACTCGGTCAGGAATTGAATTATGTTGTTGAATATTCATGAATTTGATTCAAAAGTTATACTTTTTCGTAGAAAATTACCCCATTTTGTTGAAAGTTCTCTTTTTTAGCTTAAAAATTCAACAAATTAATTGAATTTTTTGTCTTGAATAACCATTTTTTTTAATTCAAAATTTTTTTCATGTTGGAAATGAATTTTTATGTTAAAAATTCAACTGTACTTTTTTCTTTTCAGAAAATTTGTATTTTTAGATTTAAAATTCAACAGTTTGGTAGAATATTGAACTATTTGGTTGAAAACTTATGTATTTTGTTGAAAAATTTCTCTGTTTTGGTAAAAAAGATTTTTTGTTTGTTTAAAATGCAGCTGCATATTTGAAAATTACTATGTTTTAAGTGAGGATTCAAGTATTTTGTTGCAAACTCATTTGTGTTGGTTTAATCGCCTTATTTATTACCGGTTTGCCTATTACATTTTTCGTTGAAAATTCATCTTTTTAGTTGAAAATTCTTTCTTTTTTTTTGTAAAAAATTAATATTTTCATATGAAAATTTAATTATTTCTATTGAACTATTTTTATTTGATTTTTATTTGAACTATTTTGAACTACTTTAAAATTTAACTGAATGGTTCAAAATTCATATTTCTAGATTTACAATGCAACTATTTTGTAGAAAATTCGTCTTGAATATTGAACAATTTAATAGAAAATTCAACTATTTAGTACAAACTTCAACTGTTTTGTATAAAATTCACATTTTTCGTTAAAAATTAATTCTCTCAATTGAAAGTTGAACTACGCCAGTTGTGTTAAAAAAACTGATCTTTTTAAGTTTAAAAATGCAACTATTTAGTTGAAAAATTTTAGAAGAAAAAAATATATAAACTAAAAATTAGTCGAATAAAACTTTGACTAACATCATATCCATTGGTCAAACTATTTAATTGAAAATTTAAGTAATTTGTTAAAAACTTGTGTTTTTCGGGTAAAAAATAATCCTCTTGGTTGAAAATTCAACTGTTTGCTTAAAAATGTATATATTTTACTAAGAATTCATCTTTTTTAGTAGAAAATTAATTTTCTATGTTAAAAAAGTAATTACTTTTGTTAAAAATTTAAATGTTGGGTTGAAAATTGCACTGTATTGTAGAAAGCTCATTATACTTTCTTTTTGATCAAATTAAATTGTTCTAATTTAAAATGAAAATATTTTCTTGGTTAAAATATTAACTACTTTGGTAATTCAAAAGAAATAGTAAGGTTTTACCACCCCCTGTCGAAATCGTCAATCATCATTGTCAGATGACCCATCAATAAATTCACGAAAAAAATTTAGTCGGCAAACATTACGTAAGATAAGGAGAGCGCGAAACTTACGGATCCTAACAAAGGGTGTTTCAAAATATTAAAATATAATTTTACGTAATTTATGCCGTGCCCCTAATTAGCTATTGAAACAGTTTCTCGGTATGTTTTGATTCGCTGAGAGGACAGACATATTATTTTAGCCACCTGATGAAGTTCAAAAATATTTTTTCAAGAAAAGTAAAGAAATAGTGCCATTAGCAGACAACTGTGAAAAATAGTGTTTTTAGTGTCAAATCCGCGAGTGTGAATTAATTGTAGAGCCGGACTTTCATTACTAGTTTTTTTCGATTGCAAACTTAACGAGCAAAAAAAAAGACAATGCCTGTTTGTCCTCTAGTTTAAATATGGCACTGACAGACTGACTCAAGGATTTCCTCGACGATTTTTTGAAAAATTATAATGTATTTTGTATTTATTTTACGTACCAAGACGTGAAAATTGGAGGGATACATAGGGGTGAAGACAAAGATTGGCACCCCCGACAATGGCAGCATCACATAGTCCATCACGAATTGCTCTGTAGGCATGTTCCATGGCAAATAAACTGGAGCTACAGGCTGAGTCGACAGTGTAACTGGGGCCTGTAATTCCCAGCCAGTAAGAAATTCGATTTGCAAGCATAGCTCGACTGCATCCTGTTATACCGAAACCATTTACCTGAAAAAATCATATTTTGTTATTATATGATTATAAATCTTTGGCTAAAGAACTTCAACGTTAACAGAAAACTAAATTAAAAGAGATTTCATTGAATTAGGGTTCCGAAATTCATGGGACTATGTATTAAATGTGTAAATATAATATTATAGTTTAATTTTACGAAAAATAATATGAATTACGAAGGCTCACAAAAATATTTTGAAATGAAAAATGGCTATATTTGATATTAGTTTTTTAAAAATGAATCTCCTGGGCGAAAAGCGATACTTATTAATATTTTTTAAGTTTTCATTTGTCATTTTTACAAAAAAAAATATAACTTTCATTTGACACTGTAGTTTAAAGAAAAAAAACATATTCTAGAATTAGATACTTTGAAGGAAATTAAAATTTCCAGATACAATTTACGTTTACAATTTTACTATTTCAATTAATTAAACTACTGACATAAACAAATATTTCTTCACATGTTTCAATTAGCGTTTAAAGAATTGATTTAGAAGCTACATAATCCTTTTTATTATTTCAGCTGGCATGTAAAGCAAAGAGAATTTTTTTCAAGATAACACGATAAATGTAAAATTGCAAAAGTCGATAGGTCAATAGTATTAAAATGCGAACAGGAAATAAGTATTCAACTAATCCGTTGGTGGCTTTGCGAATAGCTTAAATTGTCCGCCAAGCCAAAATATTTCTCGCATGAATTTGAATACTATTAATCTCTTGACTTTTCACTTTTTTGGTTTCATATATGAAAGCAAATACTAATTGTGATAGTATTTTTAGAATTTCCATTAATGCTAATTATATTCTAATATAAGGATCTCAAGTGGTACATATTTTAAAGTTATTAATTCACCAATTCCATGAAAATAGAAAAAGATAAATTAATAATGTATAATAGTAAAGAAAAGTAAAAAAAATTAAACTTCTTTTTTTCAGTATATTAGGTACGAAAAAAATTTAATTGGAATAAGAATGGAAAACAACATTTTGAAACTGAATCGCTACAAAATTTATATTCCGGATCCTATTATCATTGTAACCACATTAAAGAATTAAACATTAAGAAATAACTCACATTATGGAAGAGCCTGCCAAAAACATTTTATAATTAAATAATAATAGGTTATCTACTCAAATCCTGAAAAAAATGTCTGGCGACTTCAGGTATCTCTAGATTTTTCCGTTTCTGAAAGCAATTCTAACCCTATACTCTTTTAAAGCATTTCAGAATTTTTTATTTGAAAAATCGAAATACGTAAATATAAAGTTTCGTAAATTCATTAAAAATAATGGGTTTTTTCAGTTCTGGTAAATATCTATTGATATTTAGCTATGATATTTCTATTCTAACTATGATATTTCGAAAATTGAAGAATTTACAATTAAGATCATGACGACTTGACAAAATATCGAAATCTTAAATAAAGTTTTCAAGATTTAGATATATGAAGCTGAAACCCATTAAAATTCATAAATTTCCAATTTCACCATTCCAAATTGAATCATATTTGATTTTAAATGTATAAAATCTCAGAATTTGATATTTTCACAATTAAAGTTGCACAGTTTTTCATTGGAAGCCTTCGAAATTAAAATATTGGATATTAAAGCCTTTAAAATTTAACAATTATTCACAATATCGTGAATATTTATGAGTTGAAATCTTAACAATTGGTTATCGCCGAATTTAATTAAAATGAACAAAATTCTCTACGCATCGTATGGATACATCATATGGACATCATATGGATCAGCCAGTGAAGCCTGCTTTTTTCAAACAATAAATGATGAAAATCATTTTTAAAATAAATTGTATTAAATAGCAATATAAAATTTTTTTTCCAAGCGATTTATTACCTGAAGTTTTTCATAAAACCAAGTCTTTTCTGATTCTGAGAAACAGGCCCCAATAAAAACGCCTGTCCTGGTGCCTCGGAGATGACGTGGGTTCACTCCAGCATCAATAATTGCTTCGTAGGTGTGTTCCAAAAGCATTCGACACATGGGATCCATAGTATGTGCTTGCTTGAAGTGGACCCCAAAGAAGACGGAATCAAATTTTCCGACATTGTTTACTTTTCCAGTGCGTTGGGGAATTTCGGGATGATCTGAAAATTTGTTTCGAATGATTTTTTTTAACAATTATAGAATATTCTATTATATTTTATTAATTATATATCGTTGGATATCAAGTACAACATTTTTTAATTAAAGATAAATTTTGTACATAAATTATTCTAGTATAATTAATAATCAATTAAATTATTTTATTAACACTAATCAGTTTATCAGTTTGATCATCTTTTCTGGGATTTTTCTCACGATTTCAAGATTGCAGTCAGTGTGATATAACTAAGGAAAGTTAAAAAAACTTTGATTTTCGAGTTTATGTGGAATCAACAAAATGGGATATTTGCGTGATTGTAAGACAATATATTTTTTTATATACTGCATCAAATTATAAAAATTGTATTACATTTAACCAAATGTTTGAATGTCTGAATTCTAAGAAAGAATATTTTTAAGAAAGTAGGGAAAACCCTATTCGAACAACTCTTTAACCTTAACAGATCACAGCTGGAAAAAAGTTTTCTAGCCAATGCTGGTTGACTCGCTTGGAATTCTGATTGGCGATATTTTAGATATTAATATCTTATTTTTTCGCGAAAAATTAAAAAGGGTACCGTTTAAAGTAAAAAAAGAGACACTTAAAATTATACGAAAAAACTTTCCTCGAGAAATTATATTTAGCCTTTAGTGCGCTTTGAATTTCACAAGGAAAAATGAATATTTAAAAATATGCAAATACCTCATTAATTTTGAATGAAGTTGCTGATGTATTCGGCGACTATACAAGCTTATTAAATATGAAACTTGAATGTATATTAAGACTGTGAACACTATTAAGCACAATGAGCTTTTGCAAAATAAAGTATGTTTATTTTTGTGTTGCTAGAAGGAAAATGGAAAAATTATTTTGCGTCTCCTAACTGGTTTATAAATTATTATTATATTAAAACATATTTTTACCATTTTGTAACTGTGACTTTAATCAATTATTCAAAATATTCACATGTCATTATTTATTATAGAATACAATATTTTAACAGTTTTCCAGATAACGTTGTCCGATCAAAGAGTTTGTTTTTTATTTTTCTTCAAGAATCTTTTAATATAAATATAAATATTCTTGCAAAAAAAGTGAAAAGAGCGAGCAACATTCCTACAAAAAACCTTAAATACATTGATTAAATTTATATTTACTCTTACGGCTTAAGTTTTATAATTCAAAGAAGAAAACAAATAATTTGCAAATATAACAAATATATTATTTGCAGCTAACACCCTTGTACTAGACTAATTTTTTATTAAAGATATATAAAGCTGTAAGTAAAGTAATACGTAAGATCGCACTAACATAATTCGTTTATTGAAAGACAAATTTTTATTCAAAAAAGAACCTTCCTATAAATTTACATAAATTACTTTAAAACTCACCTAATTTCCATCGACGATCGTCGTCTGAGATAAGATCGACTTTGTTGAATAAATTTTCCTTAAAATGTTTAACATTATCAGAATCTGGAAATCTTCCAGCAATACCGGAAATTACGATTTCCTCCCTTGGATCTTGAGCTGCAAGTCCCCTGTCTTTGCAAACTACTTTTCCACTCATCTTGCAGACTAGATATCCAAAATTAGCCTAAATGAGCACCACTAGTTGTCCTTTTTCACTGTTTACACCACATTAATCAAATCCAAACTAACGTTTTTATCTTTCCTACTGACAATGAGGCCCGCGCAAGACTGAGCCATTTTCTAAACGTCCTTTTATAAACAGTGGTCACCCCCACTTGAAACAATTGTAGCAAAGTCCCAATATCCTGCAAACTTATTGGAATCGAAATTTAATTTGATTCGGCATTAACCTCAGTGTAGCCTTGCACAGTTAATTAGATATGCACTGCAGGAAGCAATTCAGTCTGTGAAAATGGTTACAACACTTTAGCGTTTTCGCTAAGAAATTGTAAATTGCTATTCAATCTAGTTATGTTGATTGATAAAATATGGACCTAATGGATGGTATTATATAATTTATATAAAAAATCTGCCCGCTTTGCGGGCACATTCTCATCGCACGGTACGCACGCGGCTCGCTTCGCTCGCGAGTTTGAGCGCGCCTAGAGCGCGCGACGGTTGAATCTCGCGCTTCGCGCTCGATAATAAGTTACCTCGCGCTTTGCGGTCGAACATAATTACACCTCGCGCTTCGCGCTCGGATATTTATTATTTGCATTTGGAATACTTGAAACAAACGTTATCAAAAAGATCTCTTTTAGAAGGCAGTATTTATATGCGTCTTCATGTTCTGAATCGTCTACTTAATTAAGCATAGTCAAAGATTAAGTTTCTCAAAGCTCTGTAGGCTTTGAGGTACAAATTCTCATCGTGACACTCGCGCTGCGCGCTCGTTTTCCGACAGACATTTGTAAACAGGTTTTGTTGAATTTTTTCTCGTAACTTTCGTCGTTTTTCCACACATTTTATTTTTATATTATTTTTTTTTCAACGTTATTTTTCACGAATAAAACAAAAAGTACGCGTCCTATCAAGAAGTGATTCTTAACGAAGCTGTAGATCTTTTTGGGATAACCATTTTTGTTAATTCATCTTTTTTCGTATCCTATATAGTTTGTTCACAGAATGGAATGTTTTATTTTCCATTATTTTTTGCGCTATCAAAATTTGAATTTTCGATTTTTGAAGAAAATCCAAAAATTGGTTATGATAATCTTATAGGGCTTTCAAAAAGAAATATTTTTCATATCTTGACTTTTTTCATATCTTGCGTTTTTCGGCTTCAAATTTTGATTTTCAGTTGATTAAAAAAATTTTGAAAACGCTGTAACTCTAAGAATTTTCTTTTTATCAGAAAAAGTCATACGGATAAATTGTTTGTTCTTTTTAATACTATAAATATGCGTACATAGAATTTTCAATTTCAGAAAAAAGTGGTCTCAAAAATTTTCAAAATGCGCGCACCTTTTGAATTTTGATCAAAAATGATTAGTTCATGAACTTATCCTTTCTTTTAGGACCTAAAAAAAGTGTGCCAAAGATGAATTTGATTCGTTCATTTTTTCGAGAGTTATCGTGTTTACGGACGCACAGCCGGACGGATAGACAGACAGACGCCATCGTGAAACCCTGATTTTCGGATTCAGAGGGTCTCGAAACGTGGAGATCCGTTGAAAAAGTGTGATGTCAAAGTTCCGACAATTCAAATACTTTCTCAATCATAAATGATGAGAATGTAATAAATCCATTAAATCTACATTTTAAATAATTCGGAAACTTAATGTCTGAAGAGACAGTACTTCTTGAATTTTATTAATGCAATAGGAAAAATATATAATAACTACGCAACATTATTTTCTTGAACCATTTAGGTTCTTATTCAGAAACAGGCAGAAACTTCACTTCTCCTATTAAAAATTGGCTGTTTTTAATAATTAGAAGTTTTGATAATTTAAATAATATTTACCATTTGAAATCCAATCCTAATTTGTTTAAATTTAACACGAATTATATTCTTAGATACATTAAATTAAGTAATTTTAATTTATGATCGAAAAGAAATCTATTTTTCTTGAATACCTTTGAAATTTAATTTTGAAAATCGAAATTTGTAAACCTTAAAGTTTGGAATTCAAACAGATTTTCAAAGCATGTAAATTGTATAAGGAATTCAAAATTAAAAACGATCAGTTTTTATTCTCAATTAACATTTACAATAACAAGACTTGGATCAACTGAAAGGCTTATAAAAAAGTCTCTGTAGCCGAAATAATATTTTTATTTGTTTATGAATATAGTTGACTTTGAGCTTAAACTATTTCTTTGTGAACTGTTAAGCTTGTTAACTTGGGTTATTTTCAAATTAAAGAAGATTGTAATTTCCATTAATTTTGAACTTCAGGAACATTTATTTTGAAAATTGAAATAGTATATAAATTCTTTTAATTGAAATAATATAGATACAATAATACATTCAATATGCAACTCTTTAAATTCCGAATATTTTCAAGGAAAACAGATTAAACCTCAACCAAATAGTTGAATATTTAAGCCAAAAAGTTGAATTAAAAAAACAGTTGAATTATCAACAAAAAGATCATTTTCAACAAAGAAATATGAATTTGAAACAATATAGTTAAATTTCAAAATATATATTATTTTTGATCAAAAAGACAAAGTTTTTAGCAGACAGTTGAATATTCAGCAAAAAAGGTCATTTTAAACCAAGAAAGATGATTTTTTATGAAAAAATTTAACTTTTAAAGAAAAACAAATAAATTTAAGAAAAATTAATTTTCAACCACATATTTGCACTTACAAACCTATAGTTATACTTTCAATCAAAGGAGACGAATTTTCAATAGAATAGATGAATTTTCAACCAAATGGTTAAATTTCTATGCCAAATAAACAAATTTTATAGAAGACAGTTAAAATATAAAAAAAAATTTACCGAAAAGTTGAATTCTCTACCATTAAAGAGGAACTTTTAATCTAACAGGATGAATTTTCTACGCAAAATAAAAAAGAAAACAGTTAAATTTTTAAACAAAAAGAATGTACTTTAAAAAAAATAGTTGTAATTTTTCATTAGATTCTATTAATTCAGTTCGCATTTAAGTGGAAAACCGAGAAAGAGGAGAAGTTCCTTGAAAATAGGGTAGAAAAGAGGAATTATTTAAAAAAGTGCAACAGAAAAAAGCGTGTAATGACTGTAATTAAATTAGAAATTAATCGATTTTAAACGTTGTCAATTTAAGAATGTCCAATTGTTAGGCTTGCAATTTGGAAAATTAAAATTTTAAATAGGGAATTATGCAATTAGAAATAATTTTTCAATATCATACGACATTATTTTTAAAAAAACCTTAAGTTCGAAGCTTTGATGAGAAATTGTTAAATTTGTATTGTTCTCGATTAAAATGGTAAAATTTTATCTAGTTTTGAATTTCAATTTCAAAAGTTTCATTCTGGTCAAAATTGAAACTACATATTGCATATTGGAAAAAAGTCGATTAGTCGCATTTTTCTTCAAAAAGTCGCATTAGAAAAATCGAAAAAACTAGAATATCTGAGTGAACTCACTTTATAGAACACTAACAATTGAAATTGTACAATCTACGAAAATTTTCTAATTGGAATACGAGGATAGGAGAGCGTCAAGGAGAATGAAAATTTGATGAGTATAGTCCACCTAAAAATGATTATAACAACTGAAAACAATTCCTCAATTTTCAAGGAGTAAAATATATAGAATTGTATGACTATTTTCAATCCAAAACTGATTTAGCCGTCCTAGGGGTTGTTAAATATTACTGTGGAAGTAAGAATACGAACTTTGGAAGGTATCTGGGATGATTATTCTTCAATTTCAATTTTTTGACTGTTTTATAGTTAAAGGCATTTGAGACAGGGTTTCTTTGGTGTACCAGGGGTTCTGCTTTGGGGTTTATAAATATTACTTTTAGGATGTGGTTATGAAATAAAGGCTTGAGAAAATGTTTGGGACGCTTATCCCTAATTAACAATTTTTTGCGCCGAGGATATGAACTGGAGTCAGGGGAAGGTGCCTGGGTGATAATTTTTTATTTGAAATGTTTTGAGCAGATTTAGTTGAAGGCAGCTGGGATAGGATTTGTTCAATGTACCAGGGGTTGTTGTTTTGAGGATTGTTGCATATTACTGTGAAGAAAAGGATATGAGCTAAAGTATTGGTGAGGTTTCTCGGGTGCTATTATTTTTAATTTTCAATTGTTTTGGCTGTTTTATTCAAAGGTAGCTGAGACGGGGTTAGTGAGATGTGTTAGGTCTTCTTTATTGGAGTTTCTAAATATTATTTAGTGGAAGGAGATATGAAATGGAATCTTGGGAAGGTCTCTGGAGTGACAATTATTAATCCGAGAGTTACTCAGGTTTTTCAGCTGAAGGCAACTGAACGGGTTTCGTTCAATGTACTGCGGATGATTTTTGGGTTTATTGAATTTAACTGTGAACATGAAGATATGAAATAGAGACTTCGGAAAGTTTTAGGGTTTATTTTTTTCAATTTAAAGGTTTTGCGGCTGTTTCAGCGGCAATCAAAATTTGTTCGGTTACATGTGCCAGGTTTGTTTTTTTTTTAACACTGTAGGGTTGTGGAGACATTTTAGAGTCTTGCAAAGGTTAATTTTTATTTTTTTCTCTAAGCTAAAGAATAGCTCAGGCATATGATATAGTTTATCTTATAATTAGGCCAAGTGCATAATTTATTTTTTGTTTATTTTTTTAATTTCGTCAATTTGCTGTTGTGAAGTTACTCGATGCCAGCATATCCACCCTCAATTCTCTTTTTCAAGAAAAATAAGAGCCCAAATCAGTTTTAAGTTCACAGTGTGTACAGATGTCCGTCACTCAAAAACATTGACCATCGTCTAAAATATATTCTTCTAAAATTTTAAACTTATCGACTTGCATTATTTTCAAATTTTTACATGCATTTTGAACTAGAGTTGCCTAGTTTGTAGAATTTCCGTAATATAAAAGTTTTTCCAATTTTAAATACTTTTTCGGTTCTAGATTTTTTTGTAAACTTAACATCTTGTAAAGTAAAAAATTTCAATTTTCTGATACGTTGAGGTTTATTTCAACTTCTTTTTTTTAACTTTAATATTTTACATTGGAATTCTGAGATATTAGAAAGGATTTCTGATTTTAATTTTTTTTCAAAACGGAAGCCTCAGATTTAAAATTTTAGTGTTTGATTTTGAACTTATTCATTTTTATATTGTTCACTTCTAAGCTCTTTGCTTTCTCATAAAGGAAGTTTTATAATAATAAAAATTTGGACAATTCTTTAATTTGTTTCAATAAACAATCCTCAATTTTTTTTAATGTGTAATACTATTTAAAAAATTTTTTTATATGGTAAAACTGTTTTTATTAACATAATTCGAAGTTGATTCTACAATATAAAAGATTCGTTGACTGCAAAAGGTTGATGCAAAAAAAGAAAACTTCCAATCGAGATGAATTCATTGGTCTATAATTTTAATACACTTTATTGAAAAGTAAAGAAGTTATGGTCATTTTCATTTGTAATATTTAAAAAATCTGTTTTTCACAGTAATCATAATGAGGAAGTAAAGTGCCAATCAAATGAGCACCATATCATTATAAATACAAAATAGAAATATCCTAAAATGTTGTTCAATTTTAAATAAAAATTAGTTATTTATATCTTTAATAATAAAAGGTCAATACTCAGTATTTCAGAACAATTACAATTAAAAACCATTCAATTATGAAAGCCTCCAGATTTAAATTGTTACAGTTTCAATTTTGATATTCATTCTTTTAAATTTCAACTTTTTAAAACATTTTTGAAATTCAAACGATTTTGGATTCCAAAACGTCAAATACGAAAGCTGTTCAATTTAGAAGCGACCAAAGTTAAAAATACTGTATCCTGACAATATTTTAATAATACACGAATCTAAGATAAGCGCCTCATTTATTCTTAATCTAAATCGCCTTTAATATTTAAATAAAGTGTACAGGATACTTAACAAATGACCCACATTAGTTTCACCAGGTTTATTTTGCACAATAATAAATATTTTTCGCTTAAACTTTGGTAAACGGTGAAGCACATGAAAAAGAACGTCTTAGCAATAATCTTTCTTAAAAAATTTAAAAAAAAGTTATTTCCTATTTTATTAATATAACAATTTTTTTTAAGAGTGTTTTTACGTCGTTTTTATTATAATGAACAAAAATTTGGGAAAACTGATGTGGTCCATATGCTCGGAAAAACTATAACGTACTTTCATTAATTTTTAACTTTTTTAAATTGCAATGAAAACGTTAGCATTTCTAAAGGATTTAAATTCATGAAAATTTTGAATGAAATTATATTACTTATTTACGAAGCAGGAACCTTTCACGATAATCGTCAGTTTTCCTTGTCAAGATTGATTAAAAGCTTATCGGGAAAGTTTAAAAAAATGGTCTTTTGAATTGTGAAATTGTTCTCACGTCAAACATTAATTTATTCGCAGGAAGTCAAATTTCTGTCAAGTGAGTCACACATAATATCGGTATGTTCTGTTTAAATTATTCAAATAATGTAAACTGAAGGGTAGCATTCCAAAAGGACATATTCAACATTCTTTTAGAAAATAGGATTATTGACTCAAAAAATCATATAATATCTAATACGCATTGTGGCATACGAATTTTTTTGTCATTTTTAACTGCGAATATATTTTGCTATTGTTTCTTAGATTTTTTTAGATTAGATTTATTGAATCTTTGGTACTACAACAGTTTTACATCCTAACCTGTCTTCTGGCCAATTATATGCTAAGTAACGAAGTATAACATGTAATACAATAAATTAATCTTTTTAAGTATGACAAAGGATTTCTATACTACATTACGTTGACAGAAATTGATTATATATTGGATCTGGATTTATCAAAGTCTTTCAAAATCTTTTCTATTTCGCACAGTCCTCTGCATAGGTCGTTCTTCAGCCTATCCTTCAGGCCCAGGATCAGCCTTCTTCTCCACTGACTCGGGTCGCTCCTTTCTCTCCACTCTCTCCACCAGTCATTAACAACTGCACCAAGCCTTCCCAATATTGCTTCGCAGCTCACTACATGCTCCAACGTCTCTGGGTGGTGCGCGCAGGCTATACACTCATTATTATTGTAGCCTATCTCTCCCTCTTTGACTACACTACCGCATCTCTACCTAGCCCAAGACACCTTTTGCTAGTTCTTGACGTCTGTCCTCTTCCAGTATTCTTCCAACTCTGTTTTTTGTTTTATTTTTCGAAAATATCTGCAAAAGCTGAACTTATCAATTTCTGTCCAACATTTCTGTAGGTCCTGTTCCTCCATAATTCTGTACTGTAAGGAAAGCCTCTCCTCTATCCCTTCTCTTGGGGATTCCGCATACAGCATGTTTATTATTTTACCATCTCCTGTCTTATTGAAAGCCATCTTAAGTGCCTCCCCCCCTTCGGATAGGTTAGTTGTTTTTGATATTTCTTAATTCTTCTCGCAAGCATTTTCTAGGCTATCGGTTTGCGTCCAGCTCGTTTGCTCGTTCTTCTGAGGGTCTCTGCCTCTATGCTTTTTCTTCCTCCCTCTAGCTTCCAGATATAATCGGGTGTATTCCTTGACACTCCAAGACTTGCCTTCACGTACCTCTCCTGAACTTTTTCCATGATTTCTCTTCTGCCCGAGCCCCAACCTCCGCCCCATACAGCGCTGCAGCCTTTACACACCTTGTTGATCATTTGTTGCGTTTTGCCAGACACCTTCCTCACATGTGCAATGTATTTGTTTCTGGTCGTAAACCAGAAACCCAGATATAAAAATTCGTTGACAATTCCTATTTTATTGCCCCTGTATATTCAGCTCTCCGTTTCCCTCCTCCTGCCGTTTCTGAAGATCATTATCTTCGTTTTTTCAACGTTCACTTCCATCATGTTATCTTTTGTCCATTTTTCTAGGTTCCTGAGCATTTTATCTAAATCTTTCCCATTTTCAGCAACTAGTACTACATCATCAGCTTGTAGGAGCTGGCCCTATACACGAGCCGCCCTCTCCTCTTCTCCTCAGTTATACAGGGTTGACCATATTCGACGAAAAGATTTGGCAGCACTAACTTTTGACAAAGATGACTGAATTGTGAAAACTCAACGTGCATGGAGAAAAATAAATAAAGTGAAAACTGCGCCTTCTGCGACTACATTGTATCGTTTGTATGAAAGATTTTCATCAGGTGAGGCACTTACCAAGCATCCAAATAAAAAGCGACCAAGGCGATCGGATGAAAAGATCGCACTCGTACGGGCCAGTGTTCAGAGGTCTCCAACAACATCTCAAACACGTCGATCTGAGCAGTTGGGCATAAAACGAACCACTTTACGTCGCATATTGCGTAACAGGTTTTGCGTCAGTTGAATTTTGTATGGGAACAAATGCAAATCATGACGCACCATGCGACGTAAAGTGGTTCGTTTTATGCCCAACTGCTCAGATTGACGTGTTTGAGATGTTGTTGGAGACCTTTGAACACTGGCCCGTACGAGCGCGATATTTTCATCCGATCGCCTTGGTGGCTTTTTATTTAGACGTTTGGAATTAGTAAGTGCCTCACCTGATGAAAATCTTTCATACAAACGATACAATGTAGTCGGAGAAGGCGCAGTTTTCACTTAATTTATTCTTCTCCATGCACGTTGAGTTTTCACAATTGACTTGTTTTGTTGAATGTAAATTTTAATGATCTGAGAGCGTTCGCGTGGAGTGTACTGCTCCATGGCAAAAATCTCCTTAGACTGATGCTTCAAACGCTCTACGTTATTACTCGATCTGTCACCTCTGTCAAAATTTACAGTGTTGCCAAATATTTTCGTCGAATATGGCCAACCCTGTAGTTCCAGGTCGTTGATATATATGTTAAATAGTATAGGACTTACTGGGCAGCCCTGCATTACACCTATTCTATTATTTCTTTTAAACCACGGTTTATAGTTGAGGAAACATCAGCTTTGATCGAAAAAAAATTTCCACACTATTTCACGCCACAATTCAGCACTGAAATACCTCGGGAAAGACTTTTTTACATTCTCATCATTTATGATTGAGAAAATATTAGAATTGTCGAAAATATGACACCACAGCTTTTCAACGGATCTCCACGTTACGAGACCCCCTGAATCCGAAAATCAAGCTTTTACGATGGCGTCTGCCTGTCTGTCCGGCAGTCCTTACGGCCGTTCGTCCGTAAACACGATAATTCTCGAAAAAAATGAACGGATCAAATCGATCTTTGGCGCACTTTTTGTAGGTCCTAACAGAAACTACGAGGTCCTTAATCAGCCAATATGGATATAAATTCAAAAATTGAGCGCATTTTGAAAATGTTTGGGACCATTTTTTTCTGAATTTGAAAATTGTATGCTTACGGGTATTTATAGTATTAAAAAAGATGAACAATTTATCCTAATGACTTTTTTCGAAAAAAAATATTCTCGGAGTTATAGCATTCTCAAAGTTTTTTTAATCAATCGAAAATCAAAATTTCTAGCCAAACGACGCACGCTTGAAAAAAAGTCAGGAGAAGAAAAACATTGCTTTTTGGAAGCCCTACAAGATTATCATAACAAATTTGTGGATTTTCTCGGAAAATAAAAAATTCCAATTTTGATTGCACAAAAAAATGAAATATAAAAAAGTTCGTTTTGTGGTCAAACTATGTAGAATACGAAAAAAGATGAATTAACCAAAATTCTGATCCCAAAAAAGATCTACAAATTCGTCAATAATCATTTCTTTATTGGACACGTACTTTTTATTTTATTCGTGAAAAATAACAATGAAAATAAAAAATGTGTGGAAAAACGATCAGTTACAAAAAAAAAAAAAGATTGAAGAAAACCTGTTTACAAATGTCAGTCGAAAATCTAGCGCTTAGCGCGATTGTCACAATATTTTATTTACAAAAAAAGTTCTTAGGTTCAAAAAAATATTCAGTGAGCTGATAAAGTGAGGTCGATAATATAGGTATTTGGCTGTGTCACATGCCCTTAATTAAGTAGAAGCTTCAGAATATAAAGACGCATACATATACTGCGATCTAAAAGATATCTTCTTTGATTAAGCTTTATTCAAGCATTCTAAATGCAAAGAATAAATATCCGAGCGCGAAGCGCTAGATTCATTAGACGCGCTCAAACTTCCAAGCGAAGCGAGTCGCACGATGAGAATGTCCCCGCGAATCAAGCAGATTTTTTGTTATAAAATGAAAATTTAATTTTTAACCATCGTCCCTATTTGATTAATCTGAAAAGATTTTCTCCCTACATTTTATCGGAACTTAAAGGTATTTTCAAATCAAGTTTTTCACGCTTCAATCTAATACAAGTGTAACTCAAAACTGTGTTTTTAATTTGTTTCCTAAATTAAAAATTCGAGTTTCGGAAAAGTTTGCTATCTCTTCTGAAAAACGGCCAAAATGTTGGAATATATCGCCGGTGCTTAGGAGAACGAACCCGTAAATTATATTGCTTTGAAAAAAACACTTCTTATCATAACGCTATGAAAAAAACTCATCTCTATAAAATGTGATAAACGCAAAATATATCTTAGTAAACACTGTAAAAAAATACATATTGGTAAACGCTATGAAAAAACACGTCTTGTATAAAAAAACCCGCATCATTGGATGGCCGTAATTTAAAAACATATTTTAGTCAACACAATTATTACCAGAGTTAACAGTGAATATAATAACTTACATATTAATTATTTGACTAAACCAAAGTTCATAAATATTGGTAGGTTCATAAATATTGTAAAGTTCATAAATATTGTTAAGCAAAACTCGATAAGTTAAAATATTCATAAGATAAATATTTTTGTTACTGCATAATCAAAATTTAAAAGTGCGTCTTGCATTATAATTGAAAATTTATAATATTTACGATTGTTTGAATGTATAAATAAGTTTAGAAAATTACAGTGAGTTTTCATTAGTTCTTTGCACAGTCCACCAATAATACTTTTCTTACGGCAAAATGATTATTAGAGTTTTTTTTCTTGGAATAAAACAGTTTTATTAAAAGTTTTAACGAATACGGTCTTTTTTCACGGATTTTTCACAAATAAGGTTTTTTTCACGGTTTTTTCATGGGTAAAGTCTCTTTTCACGACGCTTATAGGAATAAGGTTTTTTCTCAGCATTTACCGAGATATTTTTTTTATATCCCAAAAATATTCAAAAATTATAAATGCATACTTAATAATTACACTAGAAATCTGAGTTACAAAAAGTAGTTACATATTATGGATATACATTTTTAAAGTTCAAAAGCTACAATTCAATATTAATCAGGAATTATTCTATTAGGAGTTCTTGTAACAAGAAAGGCACATATTTTGCTAGCGCTAATTACAATAAACGAAGAAAAATATAAAAACCAAATTAGTCATCAAAACGATGGGTGGAAATAAAAAAGTTGGAATGATTCGATCTTGAACGGCAAGGAAAAAAAATTACAGATCAACATAAAACATTATTTTTGTATTCAATTATTCAAAATAATTACAATAAGTGTAAAAATAATAATTCTCGCGATGAAGAATTACGCTCTTATGTTTAAAATAGAATTTTTGTATTTAATCAAAAATTTTTTGCATGAACTATTTAAGATATTTTTTACGACAAAATATAATTAGATCTGCTTCTTGAAGTTTGTTTATAGTATTTTTTTGTTTAATAAATAAACACAATGTCTCAATTATCCTAATAATTCATAGTTTGCTTATTCATTAAGATTATATGTTTGAAAACCATGTTAATGTTGCAATATATTATAATGAAAGTTTAAACAGTTAATTTTAATTTTTTCAAAATCATTTTCAAATAAAAAATAAGGGGAATACCGATTATTTATTTGATCAATATTTTCTTGCTTTTTATCTCATTTGAATCCATTTTATAATATTGAATGTTTAAAAAAATTGGTTTTATCATTCAATGTCATTTTTAACATATTAAAAAATATTATATATATAAATTGTAATCAACTATCACGACCGACACGATTACTGGGACATTTACCCCACCGGAGGACAAGGTTATGCAATAAAAATGTTATAATTCTAAAGAATATTTTTCTTCTCGATGAACATCTCAATTGAATGTTTAGCGGGTCAGAAGAACATATTTTTATTAATATTTCCTTATAAACTAAGCTTCCAAATATGCTTCTTCTAAAAATCAACCCGTGATAACCGATAACAGGGAATTATCGCATGGGTTTTTTTTGGGTTTCTAAATCGATTTTTGTGGTCAAAGCAATAAATTTCAATGTACAAATTAAATTTTTAATCTATAACGTTAATGAATTATTATTTTGTTGTCGGATGACATACAAATTCGGGAACATTTAGAAAGGACTATAACTCTGAAACTACAATAAATGGAAATGAGAACAAAACTTTAGTGTATAATTCTACAATCAGTCTTGAAAAAATCGTATATTTAACAATTAGACCTTAAACATTCTTGTAAAAGATATAACTTCCTAAATTTAAAAAAGGGTAGCCAGGAAAACGTTACTTGGTGATATTTATTCATATTTCTTGAAATTTATTTTGATACGGAGTAAATTAAAAATTATTAGAATTCCAAACACAAGCGAATAATATTTCAGGGTCACGATATTGTCAATTTTTTTATTTTGAGTCCAACTAAAAGAAAGCTGTTTGGAAAAATAAACAATTAAAAAGCATAAATCAATTAGAAAAAAAGGAAATAAAAGGACATTCAACTTGAATTCAGGTGTAAGTCAAACACGAAGTATATTGTCTCGTTTCGAATCTTTTTTAAAATACAGAACAGCAGATCTCAATGAATATGCGTTCGTATTTATGTGGTAACACATCCAGTGTCAAGGGTTACCCGGATGTCGCATCATTCTGCATAGTATATCCATATATTAGAGCCACTAGTAATCCAATTTATTACAAGTTGTAATACGTATAGAGATTAGAGAAAACATTTATAAACTTGTAAAAACCCTTAATTTAAATAAATCAACTTATCAAGATGTCGATTAGAAAATAAAGTGTTTCAAACCAAAAAGTATTAATTCCACTTGACGTAAAATAAAATAAATAAAAATAAATAATTGAAGTTGCAGACAAAAAATCAAGAATTTTATTCTATGAATAATATTTTTTATAAAAAACTAATATCAAAAATATTGTTGGAATTAGTCAACGCCAAATGAATAGACTATGCATTTTGCATTTCTTTATTCATTCGTGAATATTAAATAATAACTAAGCTCTGACGTCCTACAAAACCCTGATAGTTACTTATGCATTTCAATTTTGACATACTTTCATCTATACAATCGATCTGAAACTTTGTATACATACGGATTTCCGATGACACTACACAATTTCTATCAAATTGGAGTTGCCATCACTCCCCCTCTCAACGCTTCTTCACCAAAATGCCAAGAATATGGATATTAGGGGTATCGAAACGATTCAAGTTTCAAGATTTTCTCTGAACAAAATTTATAACGACGAAGCACTATATTTTACGTAATTTATAATAATTAGTTTAATAAAAACATTAGTTTAGTTAAATTTGCACAATTAATACAATTTATTTATAATCATTTGAATAATAAAAAGCATAAGACTAGCCAATTTTGAAAATGCAGTTGTGAATAATAGTGCTGAAAGAGGTGTTAAATTAATATCAGACTTTTAACTGCTTGATAACTAGAAACGAGGATCAAAAACAGTATTTGATAAAAGTAACAAGAAATTACAGAAAAGAGTTTTCAAATATCAGTTAGGAAACATTGTCTTTGGCCAAAAAATAGTTGTTTTTATCAGCGTTGGAATTAGACTGCATATCAAATGGATTTAGATTTTATTTCATTATATCATTTGAAAGTATTTTATGAGTATAAAGCTAACATACTGGAAGACACAAAAAATATATATTAATATATATTTACGAAAATAATTCTCTGTGTTATATTTTATATTATTCATCCACATCTTTTAACAGAAAACTGCTTCAACGAATAAAAATTGTTTAAATAATGAAATACGTTTTTAACAGAATTTACTATATTCGGAAAAATAATTGTATATATTGTATTTTGTTTCATTTTTTAAAGTTATCAAAAAGAACTGCTTGAGCAAAAATCAAAGTTTAAACAAATACAGATTTGTTAAAAATTAAAAGAACTGTGTCCAAATTTGGTAATTATTCAACAGAAAGTAGCATAGGATACCAATCTGAGAAAAAATTTGAAATCTTCGACTCAATTTTTAGAAATTTTGTAAATGAACAATAATTGTTTAAATAATTACATAATGCTTTAAGAAAATTAAATACTCCAAACAATGACCAACTATTAAATTTCAAACAGAAAATACGATTATTTTGTACATTTTTTTAAAAGAAATAATTGTTTAAATAAGTTACATTTATTTAAACAATTAAACATTGTTAGAAAATCATGGGCAATATAGAAATTCTCCATTATTAATTATGTGTATGAAAAAGACGACAGAAATTGCTAAAAATTAACAATACTTAAAATTGTAGTTTTTTAATTTTAGGATCATACTCGGAGAGCTGCAGGGGGTGGGTGGTAAAAATAAATAATCAAGTAAGAATAAATGTTTGAATTTTGAAAAATAAAAACTTACACATTTGTTCCCGTCGGAAAGGGAAAATTTTTGGGTTGAGGGGGGGGGGGTGACTTGCTTTCCAGAGTGAAAATGCATTTTTAGACCACCCTAAAGGGGATCCATGTAGATTAAGAAAAAAAAGTGGGAGGTACCATCGCGCCACATGGTGCCGAAAAATGGAACTAGAAAGAGTAGGTGCAATTTTAAACTTGTATTTTAATTATAGCATAAAATTGTTTTTACCATCGTTTTGTAAAGTATAAAACAATGATTGAATACTAAAAACAATTATTCATCAGAAACAAATAGTTTTAGATAGAATTTCCATCTTATACAGTGGAAAAACGCATTATTGTGAAATAGGTTTTTTAAAAAAAATACAATTACCTCATTATTTAATGTGAGTTTCAATGCATTTGTAAGCTTAAATAAACTTTAATTAATGTATGCAGGGAGAAATTTTATCCATATTATGCCAAGAATACGAATAATAGACAACTGGAATTTAAATACGCATTCTAAACTAACTTTTAGATCAGATTTTTAAATAGTAAATATTTTATGTATAAATCAATAAAAATTTACTTTAAGTTTATTTTTCTTCAAAATAAGTTCATTTAAGTTTATACTCTTTGAAAATCACAATAGAGAGAATGATTGTTTTTGTTAGAAAAATATTTCTGTCAAAAAGTGTCGTTTTTCACTGTATAATATGTAAATTCCCTCTAAAACACTTTGTTTCCGTTAAAGACTTATTTTTATTATTTAATAAATACTATTAATTCCACAAAAAATGGTTAAAAAAATTTTTATGCCCAAATTAAAATGCATCTTTAAAATCGCGTCTATTCTTTCTAGTTCGAATTTCTGTCACCAGGTGGCTTAACTATTACCAACAGTTTAAATTAACGGTCACCTCCCTCCCCCCTCCTTCTAGACAGAGTTCGAAGTAAGGAATTAGAAAGCTCGAAATTGCGATGATTTTAGAAAGACAGTAAGAAAGCAGCAAAATATATTTTTTTATTATTAAAAAAAAGCTTTTATCAAAATATATTAAAGATAAACGAAATTATTAATTCTCAAAAGGGGGAATGTACTAACAATATAATACAGTGACTAAAAATAAAAGCGTGGAGAGTAAATATTGAACATCACATTCTTGATAAAAAATGTTATATTTACGGCCCACCCTATTATTTTTAGTAACATTATGATTGTTATATTATTATTGATACCTCTCTTTTCCGAAATTATTTCGTTTCTTTTCACCATTATTTAATAAAAGCTTGTTAAATTTTTTTATCCATTACGCACTCAAGTTCGCCAGCGTCAGTTAAGTTCATTAAGTGGAAAAGTTCATTGCCTTTAACGAAAAATCTGGCGAAATTATCTTAATTTAGAATCTTTTAACTTCAAACTATACGATTTGCAATTTATGCAATTAGAACCTGCCGATTTGAAAAAAATTTTAATCTGCAAGTATTCAATCTTGGACGTTTAGAATTTTTAATTTAAATGATTCAACTGATAAGGCATTCATTTTGAAATTAAACAATTTTCAAGAATTAACATTTTACACTATGGAATTCTGAATCCTTCATTTTTAAATGCTTCAGATTTAAAATTGCGATATCTTCAATCATTCATTCTGATATAATTCAATCATATGACCGCTTTTAATCGGAATCTATTTGCAATATCAAATTAAAAATGGTAAAATTAAAAAATTTTAAGCCTGTAACCTATTTAATTTTGAACGAGTTTAAACATCAGATATTTCTGTCTGCAACTGAAATATTTTTTAATTAAATTAAAAACTAAAGGATTTAAAAATTGTAAGTCTATATTCAACTTTGAAGACTTTCAAATAAATCAACTTGATTTGGATTTTGGAACGTATCTAATTGGAAATAATCTTATAATTTATGAAGTTTTTATCTAGAATTCTTGAAAGTTGAACGTTTCCCATTTAAAATTGTTTGGCTTGCTGTATAATATTTAAAGTTTAAATTCAAAAATTTTAAATGATGCAAACTTGACAATTTTCAATTTTATATCATCCAATGTCAAGATTCCCAAGCTCATCAATCATGAACGCTTCGAAAAGTTTTGAACCGACAACTATTCGGGTTTTCAAATTAAAAAATATAGAACGCTTGCAACTATTACATCTTTCATTCTGAAATTGTAACATTTTTATCAATTTAATGAATTAATCAATTGGATTAAAAACTTCTTCAATATCCAATTATTTAATTTGTAGGATTCCCAACTTAAAATTTCTCAATCATGAAAGCTAGAAATTGAAAAGTTTTATATTAGAACTAGAAGTCACTTTATTTTGATTCTGAAACGTCTTTAATTTCAAATACTCTTGTAATTTATAAAGTTTTCATTTAAAATTATTCAATTTCTAATGTTTCTGATTAAAAATTTGTTTTTCTTACTGTGCCATATTTAATGTTTTAATTCAAAGTTTTTCCATTTTTAATGCTTCAAACTTAAAACTGTCCAATTTTATAAGCCAATCTCAAATTATTCAATCATGTATGCTTTCAATAGTCTTAGTTTCAAATTATCCCTTTTATAATCATTTTCAAATAAAAAAATATAAAATATTTCAATTTGCAATTACTCAATTTTACGAATTATAAATTAGAGTTCTTGATTTCTGAACGCTTCAGGTAACATTACTAATTTATGGCTTAAAGAACTTAAGTATTATTGAGAAATGCAAAACGTGCCGAAAAAGTAAAAAAGAATAGGAGAAAAATAAGAAAAAAGTGACTCACTGGCAAACTTCCAATAAAAAAAGAACACTCTTGAAAGTCACCATCTTTTTTTGTTTATTTTGTCGTGTATCATACAATCCCTTATTCGAAAAATTGAATGCGTTCTTATCGTAGGACTAAAAATAATAAGACGTATACAAAAGAATATATTATGATCGTACATATTTCGTTAATGACTAAACGTCGTTTTGTATAATTAATTCGAGAGAGTATTAAGTTTTAGGATGAACGATTCACATATACAATGTCAGTATTAAAAATAAGTATTTATATTAAAAATGTCGTTGTACTTGTTTTCTTATATCACTGACTTATGCACTTTGCATAAAAAATATACAAAAAATACTTATTGACATAAGTGGTTTCAATTTGGCAAGTTTCTTATAATACTAACTGGCGTAAAAACGACATCGATCAGTCTTCCAGAATCTGAGTGAGAAAGGAAATGCGACTTACCAAAAATGATTGGATTCTGATCGAATAAAATTGTTTCGGAGATCAGTTTTAGGAAGTCGTCATAGTTCTATTGAAGCATATGGCATAATTTTCAACTTAAAATAAGATGCATACTGCACAAATTATGAGCAAATTACTTCGATCAAAGTTTTCGAAAATATAATTTATTTCACATGCTTCAACCGAACCAATTCATTTACTAGAATTATTTCATTCTATTTTATGAAGAGTTATCGATACCTTTTGTGTCGAGCCAAAGCCTCGAATGTATTTATTATGCCAAATATCGTCGACTGCGTCATTGTTGGTGATTCGATACATTTGCAAAATGTACTTTTCTTCCTTGTCCGTCAAGGGCTTCCATTAAACTAGAAGTAAAACTAAATTCCGATGTGCTGTCCTCATTCTGGGACCTGCGATTAATCAAATGCGTTAGTTAAGCACATATTTACAAATTTCACAATCAATCTAGTTTCAAAGACTTTTAAAGAGTTTCCTTAATATTAGAAAATCTTGTTTTACAAATTAAAGTATTAATTTACTTACAATGAGTCTATGCTAGTGAGACTACCACTTAACCTTGGTGTCAATGAGATTCCCTCAATTTTTAGCAATTCGAACACCGAATTAACAGCCGAAATGTAAATACCCTTGGAACCTGCGAGTCCCAAATAACGGGGGTTACTCAACTCTATCAAGGTTCTCTCTTCTTTATTGGAATACGACTTGAATGAATTCAAGTCCAGCTTTATAATCTCCACAGATGAAAAATGCACTATGAATAAATAGGGCTTGCGATATGCTGAAAATAATTAAGAATATCAATATTAGTTTCTAACTACACATTAAAAAAGCTAATTATAATTTGAAAAAAGCAACTAGCATATAAAATTAATTAAATTCCGCAGTTCATAAATTCAATAGGGTCAGTGCCAGGGTTACTACAGAAGTCCGGTTTCAAATTCCCATGACTATTAAACAATGCAAACCCTGCTGAAAAACATTTTCATGCCAAACTACAATGTTATATGAAAACGGTGATTTTCATACGATCATAGAAAATCAGTGTAGTTCGACACAGAAAACTAAAAAGTAAAAAAAATCAAAAGTTTTGATGAATAATTATAAGTTTTATGATTTTCTACGAAAAATAATGTTTCTAACAAAACTTACGAAAATATACAATAACAAAACAAAATGATAATTTTTTAAATTTTTGTAGTACATTACGAATTTTTACAAAAATTTATAAATATGAAATGAAATCATTGTATGAAGTTTCACGAAAATGTAAATTTGGAAAAACTAGATCAAGTTTTTCATATTTTATTTGTAGAAAATTACGAATTTCTACAAGCAATTATGAAGAGCTACATTTTGTGTACGAAAAAATGGGAAAAGCTACAACTCCATAATAAAGGATTAGTTTTTCATAATTTTTAACAGTTTTTTATAGAAAATTATGAATTTTTATAAATAACTTTTAATATTAAGACGTGAACACGGGCTTTTGAAATTAAAATTGGATTTTTAAAAAGGGGAAAGCTCAGTTTTTCAAGAAAAAAGGGAAAAAGAACTACTTTCTATTAATTTCTTAGATATTGAATTTCAGTCACTAATTAGGAAATGTTCTAGGAATAATTAGTGAAAAATGCAAAAAAAGCAGTTTTATGTAAAATTCATTATATTTTTTGTGATTATCTCATGATGCATTATTTTCATTCTATAAGTGACAAGTTTGCAAGTATTTTTGAACTAATTTCAAATATTGTTTTTTCCCTGTCAACCAGGATAAGTTAGTATTTTTGGGATTAGTGACACAGTGAGTGAATGTTGAGAATAATATTGTTAGTTTAAGGCATTTTTAAATTGTTTATGAAATTTATATTTGTTTCAGTTCGTATTTTCTGGTATTAATGACACTTTAGTGAATTTTAGGAGTATTATTTTTGGTTTCAGACGTTTTGCAATTGCTCAAACAATATAATTTTTTAAATTTGTTTCCCGAAAAATCATAAAAATGTATTATTTTATTAAAGAATTTATATCTCAATTGTTATAAGATATAATGAAAAAAATGGTTCAGGCAAATAATTGTTTCAACAATATCTTAATAATGATTGATAAAGTGTGCATAGTGTAATTTAAAAAACTAGAATTTTCTCTACCTTTCTTATGAAAAGTCATAAGTGTATTATCATTAATGGTTAATTAAATATATAAGTAATTTCTCAAACAAAAAATATTATTCCTAAGAACCATTAACTATCTGATTAGTTTAAAAAAGTCCTAAATATTCATAATTTGGGATGGGAAAAAATACAAACAAATATAAATTGTTTAAACAGTTAAAAAATGTCTTCATCAAAGAATATTCCGAAAATACGAACTATTACTGATTTGGAAGGAAAATAAAATTGAAGCAGATATAAATTGTTTAAACTATTGAAAAATAACTCCATAAAAAATATCATTCTCAACATTCACTTCCTGTGCCATTAATTCCAAAAATACTGAATTTTTATGATTGACAGGGTCATTAAAATTTTTCTTAAGAAATAATCATTCTTTAAATAATTTGCAATTTGTTTAAAAAATAATTGCAAATTGGTCACTTATTAAATACAAAAAATGCATGGTAAATTAAAAAAAAGCCCGCCTCTAGCATGATTTTTAAATAAAACTGCTATACTAAAACAAAATATGCAAAAATCCTTTTTAAGAAAAGTTAATCTCGTTAAGTGTACAAAATTGCGGAAAAGTACGAAAATCTATCACATAAGATTTTTGATTTTCGCTTTCTACGAAAAAACTGCTCAGAGTCCAAAATGTATAAAAAATAAATAAAAAATGCAAATGTTCTCGCATGAACGGTTAGAAATTTCCATAGGAATTCATAAATTTTTGAGCAAATTCAGAGGAATTATTTCGATCAGAGACTGTAAAGAAAGTTCTTAATATATTATTCAATTATAAACAACCCTGATCCGGAATATATGCTTTGAGTTTGATTTTGGGTTTTTTTGACATTGAATTCTAATGAGTTTAAGAATAAACTTAAAAGTTAATGTTTTATGAATAATACGAGTAATTCATAAAAATAAACTGAGGAGGTGTTAGATTTGTATTATTATAAAGTTATTTTTCCAAGAATGTACATAATAATGACGTAATTATTTCAAAATTATATAACAAGTAAGGCTTAAACGTAATTTGATAGTTGGAATAGAATCTGATATTTGAAGGTAATAAGGTATGTAAGTAGAAAGAATTTGTGTCTCTTCTTACCAAATGCGAAGGGAAGATGACTCCAGTTTGGATTCATATTGCGAGTTCTTTGTCCATTTTCATTAACAAATACACCGAATTCATTATAACAAAGTAAAAGCTCGACATTTTGTGAGTTATTTGATACGTCTAGAATACAAACAGGGAAAATTCCTAGCCTCGCCACTCCCATAAGCGCTGCTTTGATAGAATTATCGTCCTCTTCCGGAAAATCTAGTGACAAATAATAATTTATAAGTTTGAAAGTATGTTAAAATTATCATAGAAATTGTATTACTATTAGTTAATAATGTATATTAATGTGAATAAAGAAATCTTATGTTACTCACCGTCAATAGAGTAGTCCGTAATATCGATTTGGAAGAACTTGTTACATCCAACGATAAGGATATTTTTCGTAAATAAGGCACAACTACAAGGCTCTGTGGTTTCGAGTTCACGAACTCCGATAAATTCACCAGAATCTTCACTAGTCGTCCATTTTAGTAGGCTATAAAACAGACGTAAGGATTCAGAAGACTTAATAAATTTTCAACTTCAAAAATTCAAAGTTGGAGAAGTTACATTTCACCAGACATACCTAGTTTAATTTATTTTAGACTGATAAAATTGATTTAAACATTAGATATAAATGTGAGAAAGTACACACGTGTCAGGAATAACAGAATCTGCAAAGGTTCCTTCCAGACTTTTTGAGACCAAAGGATTTTTGAAAAATGGCAAAATGATGGGAGTTACACCATATTGAATTTTTGGGTTGAATTTTTTTTAATTATCGGCATTTTTCTTCGAAATTTTTCCCGAAAAAAAAGTTTAAAAAGATTAGGTTTTTATTCTCCCTGAAACAAACGTTTATTATTTTTTTATTGTGGATAGAAACTTGCGTGAAATGAAAAAAATGGTTGACTTGTAATGGTATGGGTTATAAATAAGTCCTATTAACAAATACTAAAATTAAAGATGGCTGGTTTTTAAAGGATATTTCAACATTAAAATGGCATACTTTTATCGACAACATTATACTTGATCATAAAAGTATGTCTCCCGCTGTTATTTGTTAATTTTAAAAACAAAACATGTAAAAAATTGCAATTGTGAACATTTGAAGTCAACCAAAAATAATTTTATCACTCAATTGTCCTTAATTTATGTTGCCAAAGAGATTTAGAATTCAGTAAGAAAAATGTGTCATTTAGTATTATTTATTAATTGTATGAACAATTGTCAAGTGTGGACATTAAAAATCAACAAGAAATCATTTTTCTTCTAAATTGTTCTTAAATGAACATTTCAGCCAATGTTAACAGTGACATGATGTTATGTCTAAAAATGGCTACAATATATTTTATATAATTTGTTTATAAATTTAATAAATAATATCGAATAATGTATTTTAAACGAATAGTCTCACTAAATTGACGGTATCCTGTTTTATTAAAATTCAATTAACGGTTTCAGAAATGTCAATACCTAAAAAAATCCAACCCAAAATTCGATATTACGTAACTCCTAAAATTTATATATTTTTTCTAAATCCTTTGGGTCCAAAATGTCTGCTATATAGAACTATAATTTAAAAAAGTTTCGTTAAATGCGCACGAACACTTGCAGATTCTGATATTCCTGACGTGCCTTATATTTATTATAAAATAAAGATGCAGCAACATTTATACTTATTTATAAGTATTAAAAGTACAAATATATATTACCATAGAATAATTTAATGAATGAACAAAATTTAATTTTGCAAAATCCGCCGTTGAACGTATTATGCCTATTTTGAAATTCATTCAAATTTGAAGTCTGTCAATTCAGAAATAAATGATAAAACAGTTGTTAATTTAAAATATATAAAGAACTTTGAAAATATGCAATACAGTAGAAAGAGTTTAGAAAAAGGAGAATATTAATTTATATGCTTATTTTTTGGTAACGAAGATGAATTCATCGCAAAGGGCAGATTTTTTCCGTTTCCAGACAGTACCCAATAATATAATTATTCTTTGCCAAACTATTGTTATACTTCTTTTAAAATAATTTATTGAAATTCAGTGAACGACACCATATTTCCAGTGAAGGACACCCTACATTCAGTGAATGACACCGCTATTGATTTTGAATTTAAAAGAACTTTCAAATTTATTTGTAAGAAATATTATGCAATTTATTTTCTGTAGATAATAAGGAATATCATTTTGTATAATTATGGGGGGTTTTTTTTTAAGACTAAGTTTTTGGCAAAAAGGAATACCTTCGATATTGTGTGGTTATGTTTATTTCATCAGTTCATGAATTTGTCAAATTCATTCGGGGGTGTCGTTGATTGATTTTTGAGGTTCGGAAATCCAAAATCAATTAAAAAGATATTGAACATTAAAGATTCTTGAAAGGCGATGGCATAGAAATAAGGAAAGCAAATAGCAATTATAGCAACACGGACATCAATAAAAAAAATGCGTATTATACCCTAAAAACTTTCTTCTTCTGGGAGTCGTTCACTGGATTTGAAGGTATGATAAGAATATTTCAAATATATTAAATCTACTCAAATTTGAGACTAATATTTATTGAATTATATTGCTAAACATAATCATCTAACCTCTGAAAGTACTACAAAATAAGAAATACCTTTTCTTCTAACTTTCCGGGGACTTTAAAATTAACGACATGACGAATTTTTATAGTTTCAACATATCCTCCAGTAGGTGGCAACAAAAATGTTATTTAATGAACATAAATTCAGTAATTTTGTACTGAATAAATATTGAAATACAAATTACATATATACTTTTAAAAAACTTTTTAAAGATGGTTGTCTTTTTAAAGACGAGTACAAATTTATAAAAATTAAAAATATTAGTAATTTGATGAAGAAACAGAATTTCAATAAAGCTCGAATAGTATTTTAGAATTGAAATAAGTCAACTTATTCTTTTGGTGTTGTAAAAATGCAAATATAAATCAGTTTTAGCGATGAAATAGAAGACGTAAATAAATATAAGTTTCAACTTTAAGATTTTAATTCTAAATTATATCTGACTTGTTCTGTATCAGAATTATTATATATGACGTTTCCGGTGAATAAATATATGACATTAAATCTTTCTAGTAGGGCCAGACGAATGTTTAAAATTATTTTTGATTTATATAGATTATTATACTTTTTTCGCAAAATTTATGAAATAGTCAAAATCATTTTAAACTAGTATCATTACATACAGAAATATTATATTTTAACCCTCCGTTTACACTTTACAGACAGAGGGTTTTAAAGCACAAACGATTTTTTAAACTGCAATTTCTTGCATTTGGGAAAATATCAGGTCCTGTGAGTGGCGCTGCAGTTTGTCCAGTTAGGGAACATTAATTGTTTAGCTTCATTTGGCATTTTCGAGTATTTATATGAACAACATAAAGTTTTCATCTAATTCTGGTCTATTTTTGTACTATAAATATGGATTAACATTAAATATCCTACTTTTTCTATGGAATTGCCTGCTTGAATTATTGTAAAATACACTCATTTTTCAGGTCTTCAGATAATTCAACTTTTTGAAGCCGCCGCGAACGGGCCTATATTTTGTTCGAAGGTCATAGCCTAAGTTTTCAAACTCTGCAATGATTTAAAAAAATTTATTTGTTGCAAAATTATGAAATTTTTAACAAACATCGAGTTTTTTCTATTTTTTCCCCAAATTTCAATTTTTATTTTAAAAAGTTTTTAATGTTTGATACCAAAAACAATTAGAGCATGTAGAAGTCACTTAAAAAAATAAACCCAAATTTTACTAAAATTTTTGAAAGCCAGAAATAGTTCAAAAACTGAACAGGACTTAACAGACCTTGTCTGTAAACGTAAGATTATCTTTAACATGTGTACTTTCATCTCCAATTTTTTCAGAATTACTTTTTTTTCAAAATGAAGGACCAAAATATCTCAAAAAACGTGGTTTTTTTACACGCTCTCCATGTATACCATTTTTAAGGTACAAAAAATTCTATTTATGCAATAATTTGTTTCAACAAATTGTTTAAACAAACTAATTTTACAAAACTAATCGCATGTTTGGATTAATAGTACGAAAAAATCCTTAAATAATTGATGTATTTGTATTTTCTTTGCCTTCCTTATGAACATAAACAGTTTTGTTAAATTTACAAAATTAATTATTTATTAATTTGTTTATTAAAAAGCGTAATTGAAGACGTAAAAGAACTATTCCGGATGTAACTTTTGCCATTAAATCTGATTCTGGCGTTTGTTTTGCAAAATTAGTTAATAACGCAATAGTTTGTTTAAACAAATTAATCTTGCAAAAGTAATGAAAAATTGGAATTCAGCAATGCCTCAAACTATTAAAACTATATCTGGTTTATATGGTTCGTGGCTAAAAAATCTTTTGGTCACAGAAGAGTTTAAAAAACTGGGTTGGCGTTGGCCTTGTTATTATACATTTTGTTATCCGCCATATTGGACTCGCTATTGATATTTTTTAAATAATAATAATGATTATAAAAAATAAGTTTCTAAAACGAACATTAAAATGATATTACGATATTGAAACGAACATTACATACAAATAAAAAAATTTATTTTTTGCGCCATTTTAAATCCGCCATTTCGAAATTTAGCATTTTAGTAGTTTATTTATTACTAGCAACACCACCAATAGCAAATTGAATAATAATCTCGGGTTATTCATTGTTTTTTTTCACTTTAAAAATGGTATACCTGGAGAAAATGTAAAAAAACGACGTTTTCTTAAATATTTTAGTCCGCCATTTTGAAAAAAAAGTAATTTTGAAAAAATTTGAGGTGAAATTACACATGTTAAAGATAATTTGTGCCAAATTTGGGGGAAAAATACCCGTTTACAAGATGTTTAGGTGGTCCGATTGACATATAATTGCCAATATATATTAGTCAAATAAATACTATAAATAAAAAATAAAATTTAAAGAAAGAAGAAACTTCTCATTTATTTATAATTAGAAAAGGTTCATTTTTCCGATCTCATGATTATTTAACAATAATTGACTATTTTTTAAAGTAAGAAATTATAAATCAAATATGAAAATCTAAACAATTTAATACTGAATTTCAACTTTGAACGTTGGAAAAATTTTCAATTTTGATTGGTATATAATATTTGAACAATTTTAATAAAAATAATTTTAATTTAAAAAGCGCTTATTTTTATTCAAAATTTTAAATCGTTCAATTTTGAATTTTTCTAACTTTAAATGTCTGCAAAATTATATCACTTTTAACATTTAGGAATGTGTTATTCTTCAAATTAAAGCATTGAAAATAATAACGTGGATTTATATTTTTTAACTAGAAATCATTGAACTATTCAATTGATAAAAGTTTCAACTTTCAAATGTTTTAGTTTGATTGTATTTGATTAAAAATTGTTCATAACGTTGAGAGCTTTAATTTTATAATTGTGAATTATTGATCGTTCAAATGCCAAAATTTTAAGCAGCAATTTTAAAAGTTTAAAATTCAAAAGAATTTAACTTTGACTGCTTTAATTGGCAGTTCAGATACAGGATGAAATTTGTTCATACTTAATTAAATTTATTTTGATACAGAGTAAAGTAAAAATAATTGAGAACACGGTGTTTTGAGAAAAATGGACTTTATAAAACCCTCTGATTAAAAAAATGATTCCTCCAAACAAAAGCGTATAATAATAACAGGGGCACGATATTGTCAAATATTCTATTCTCACCCATAAATCCTATGAGTGGCGTGCTAGTATTAAGAACACCTAGCAAACAAAAATCTCCATAATGCTTCTAGTTTTTTTAGTTTGATAGGATTATAGTTTAGGGTGCAAGTGTTCATCTGAACCCTACAGATATCTCTATCACGCCCGCTTTGTGCCCTATAAAACTGCATAAATTTCATAGAAAATTTATTGTGGAAAAGTGTACTTCCTTTAGGTCAACAGTTGCAGTACAACACAAGAACCAAAGTGTGCATAAATACTGTCTGTCAGTCATCAGAATTTCCCTCTTTTAGGGTTGTAGATATGTAAATAAATGGTGGAAAGTGGAACTCTACTCACACAACATGAGAAGTAGTTGCTGCACAGAGCATTTCTCCGTGCACTTGATAAAGATGGCAACTTTCGGCGCCAGTCAAGACAGGCTTCGTGCTAATTGCTGGACGCGAACATTCCGCAGCCAGTGCGTTACTCTTCAATTGTCTCAAATCACACGAAACCAGTTGTCTATCTTCGCCAGCGATCATCAACGCCAGACCCAATTTAGGATACAGAGTCAGTTGGTGAACTTTTTTAACTCCCCTGATTATCGTAAGTACTTGGGCTTTCGAAGATTGATACGAGTACAAGCCTTCCTCTGCACCCAATAACAAAACACCTTCGTCTGGTAATTCAACAACACAATTGAGATCCAACTGAAAAGATGAACGAAACATTAACTAATGGAAAAAAGTTTTTTAAAAAAAAATTTCAAGTTATATCTACTGATTTGAACAAGAAATCGAGAAAACTGGAGTGGCCCATCACATATTGAAAATGGATTCTCGATAAACAATAAGAGCAGTATTTTATGACGTTGAAAATGCGCTGAAAAACTGATTATCATGAGAAATCATGCAACGAAAAATCGAATTATGTGTGGCAAAAATAAAAAAAAAATTTAAGGGATAAGATCTATTTTTCAACTACAGAAAAAATCAGTATTTACAAAAAAAGAAGATAAGTACAAGTAAGTGGATTAAACATGCTAAAATTAATTGAATCTTTCAGGGTTGTTACAAGAAGTCTGGTTTCAAAACCGCATAAGTTTGCCAGGCCTACGTTTGAAAAAACCTCAGGATTACTTTTTATTTTTATCGACTGAAATTTATTCAATTTCAAGATATTCCACTGACAGCAGACTAATTTACCAAAAATTTCTTGTACAATTGTAAATCGATGCAAATGTAAATGACTTTTCAATAAGTTTTGAATTTTAAACAATACTTATCATTAATATTATCATACAAATTTTGAAAAACCTGTAAAAGACCTTGACTTTCGTTCCTAAGAATCACTAAGCACCTTGATTATCATGCGAAAATTAACAAATTCTTCGTTTTGATGCGACGTTAAATTGAGTATATTTGACATGTAAACTTGATAGATCTAACATGAACGTTCTGCGTTAAACTTAACTTTCAGACATATTTAGGGTGGCCGTTTTAATCGAGGAATAAAATTTAAGGTCACTTACCGATTCACAAACATTTTTCGCGGCCAATAAAATTAAAAAATTTGAAATTTAAAGCTAAAAAATTTTCCATTTGAAGTAATAACAAATAAACTACGAATTAAAAAAATTAAAGTGGGACTCTTGAATATTGCCATCATTTAAAATTGAAGATAAAAAATTTTTTAATTACAAAATATTATATTAAAATGCTCAATAATTTTTAAGTATAAAATTGAAGTTAGATAAGACTGTTCTAAATTAAAGAATCAATAAATGACCTTTAATTTTTGGAAATTATTGTTTTAAGCAAGAAACATTAAAAATTGATTTTTTTAAAATTTGAAATAGTTTAAAATCTTGAGAAATCTAGAAGTTGTTGTAAATTTTTGGAAATTTAGAATTACTTTTGAAATTTTAAAAGAAATTCTAAATGTCTTAAAATGTCTCGAATTTTACTACAATTTTTAGAAAATCCAGCTTATTATGTGTAGAAAAAAGTTTGAGCCATTTCAAGTTTTGAAAAGATTAAAAATAATTTAAAATTTTGAAACGATTTCAAATAATTTAAATGAGTTGTATGTACTGACAAAAATCGGTTATTCGTACCAAAATGCCGATGCTAATAGCCACAGTTTAATTAAAAATAAAATGTAGATTTTTGCAGATTTCAAATAAAAAATGTAGAAGCTTTTCAAGAATTGTGAAAGGCTTCTATGAATAAACGCATTTTCTTAACACTCCTAGGAAAATTGAAAATGATTTTAAAAGAATATTTGAAAAGATTTTAAAACGTTTCTAAATTTATCAAAAAAGGAACTGGAAGATTTAAAGGACAACTTTCAAAATTTGCAGCATTTTCTAAAAATAGTAGGACAAATTTCATTCACTTAAAAGATATTTATCGAATTCTACTTACAATTTTTAGAAAATCCTGTAAATAAAAAAAAAATTCCTTTAAAATATTCGAGATTTTCTTTTGACAATGCCACTTTCAAAACACTTTAAATTTTCCTAGGAATCTTAGGAGAATATTTTTTTATTCTTTTGAAGACTTTAAAAAATCTTAAAAAGCTTCTAGATTTTTTATTTGAAATCTGCACAATCTACATTTTGTTTTAAATTAGGCTGTGGTTATTTGCACCGAAATTGCAGCGTGAATAGTCGAATTTTGTCGGTTCAAACTTTTTCGTTCAACTTATTTAAATTCATGTCAAATTTTTTCTACAAATATTAAGTGTTTAGTTGTTATTTATCTCAAAATTAACAAATTTCACTACCTATTCTTAATTAAAAATTTTCAAAATGAATGTGTTAAAAATGGAATATTTTAGACTGAAAAAATATTTTTAATTTCATAAAAGCCTTTAATCACAAATATAATGCTATGAAGCTGTTTTATGTTCAAATTAGTTTAAAGTTTTAATCCGGTTTTTACATTTTTTAAAATGGCAGTTTAAGTTTTAACGTTAAAATCTAGAAATTCTTTAATTTCGAACGGATTTAGAATCATTTTGCCAAATCATTTATTGTTAACTTTTAATACTTAAAGTACAGATTCATTTTAAAAATAATTTACTTATTTATATTTACAGTTGATAAAATAAAAATTTGTTTGTCCACAATTTTCAACTTCAAACGCTTTTAACTATGAATTGTTTGAGTCTTCAATACCTCATTTTGAAATTCTTTAAATTAAAAATGTGCGTTTAAAAAATAAAAATCTAAAATGGAAAATTTAAAAATCACGCATTGTAAACTGAATGATATATTGAAAAAGATAACAATTCAACTAATTATTTTTTTAAACTGTTTAAGTCAAACTTGGACAGATTTTCCTTTTAAAAATTTGTAAAATTTCTGGTAAAAAAATAAATTCACTGTCATTTTCCAGTCTCAAAAAATCTCCCAGTTTTTATGGTTTCCCGGTCCAGCGGTCACCCTGACATTATGCAAAGCGCATAGTCGCATCAATGCGATTTGCATAAACTAGATCCTTTATAATGAACATTGAGCCTACCTGATTTTTCTCCAATCTCAACACCGTCTTATATTTGTCAATCCTGCCGGGTTTATTCGTCATCGACCTCAAAGCCTTCAACCAATTTTTCTTATCCAGTTGACTCAAAGCCATAATATCCAACCTCGATGTTGGCCAACAAGTCGTCGACGAATTAGGCTCAACCCTAATAATAAATGGCAAATCGGATTTCGCAGTTCCAGCAACATCGGCTTGATCCACGGATTCGGAAATCGTAAAGCCTTCCTTCTCAGGTAAATCCAGTCGACTGACCGGCGCCATTCCCGGACTAGGTTGGTGTTCATATATACACAAACTGGCTCCTTCCAGTTTTAAGTACTTCCTCTCCCAACAAGACTTCGCCCGACCTGGCACCTTAACCCAACTCTCCATTGACATATCCCCATTCCTCTGCAAATGGTCAGTGTCCCTTTCAGGTTTGTCCGGTTCGTCTATCGCCAATGTCTTCACACTGTCAACGAAACTCGACAAACTATCGGTGCTCTCCTTGTACTTTCCGAATTGCCTTGCGAAGTCTCCAGGGAGTCCGCAAGTAGCTGGAACGGAAACAGAGCATTTAAGATGCGTCATTATCTGACACTCGCTGCAAATCGCTGCTCGCTTGCCAAACTGGATTGAGTCTAGACACGCAGCACATTTTCCCGCGCGCATTGGTAAACTGATATTGAATCTGTGCGGAATATTGTGCTTCATTCTTTGGAGAGAAAGATGTCTAGTCAAGTAATCTCCTGAATCTCCAACAAAAGCGGAACTGTGCTTCTGTGGAGGGGACGCTGGAGGTGAGGTAGGATGAGACGAGGATTTTGTAGTTTTAACAGTCAATATTTGTTCCGTTAAAGCCTTTACTTTCGCCCTTTCCTGCTCTAATTGATTCTCTAGTTCGCGATATCCGACAGGCATTGCAGTTCCAACAGGACAAATGTTCTCCTTCTGTTTGAGGCCGAATATTTTGTCGCAGACGCCCTTCTTCCTTTTGCTGCATTGCTCGAGTTTCAGCTGCAAATAATCTATTAGTTTAGTTTGCTGCTGACAGGTGCTTCCAGACTTGACTTCCCTCTCCTGGTAGAATTGCCTCATCTCGTCCATCACGCCCTCCAGTTCAGCGACCCTAGCTCTAAGTTCCTGACCCTGGTCTACGCTGTCCTGCAAATCTGCCATGAGATTCAGGTTTGTTTCCTTGAGTTCGTGAAGTCTTGTCAAGTGCTGCGAGCATTCCTCTTTCACGACTCGTGCCTCCTCTTTGGCGTTGTCTAGCAATCGTTTCGTTTGGGATAAATCGCACTCTAAATTACCGTATTTAGTCGACAACTCGGCGATTTGTTCGTTTAGTTTCTGTGCAAGCTTTTTGTACTCGTCCCTCTGGGCAGCCACATTATTCCTCTCACCTTCAATATCGCTCGTTTCGGATTCCAATCTTTCTATCGCTCTTTCAGCGACTATTCGCATGGTCTTTTCCTCGTTCTGGGCGATCTTGCATTCACGAAGTTTAGTCTCTGTTATTTCTAGGTCTTTCTGAAGCTTCATCTTGTCTTGGATCAATGTATTCTCTCTAGTTTCATGATCGTTTGTCAGCCTTTCATAGTCAGTCAACTGCTCTTCGAGAACTGTGCAAGTTTCCTTTAATAATTCGTTGTTAACTTGATAACTGTTGACTTCCTCTTGCAGTTTATCAAGCTTAGTTTCAAGCTCGTTATTCTCGTCGTTATGCCTTGATATTTGAAGCTTTAGACGCTCGTTCTCGGATTTGAGAGTATCGACGCGATCTTGATTTCCACGCATTTGTTTGCGGGTAGCGTCTAATTCTCTTCGCAACGAGGAGCTTGATGATTGGAGCTCTTCTATTTGTTTATTCGCCTGCGTAAGTGCCTGTAACAAAATTAGAATAAGTATTGATGTTAATATAGAAGGAATTTTTAATAGGAACAGGGTTCGGACTCACTTCAGAGACATAAAATTGTATCAATAGTGGCATAAATTTTGAAAAATAGTCCCGGGAATTTTTTAATTACACTTCCTGTCATTTCTGAGTCAGAATTATAGTTGTTTTCGAAAATTCCCCGGTCCAAGACAAAATTGTAATTCTTTTGGAAAATTCACTGTTCCAATACAGTATCATGATTCTGTTGGAAAATTTACACTTTCAAGTAAGAACTCTCATTCTTTTGGACAACTTCTTGTTCCAGGTCTGAATTACATTTTTTTCTCGAAAATTCTCTGAACCAATTTAGAATTCCATATAATTATTGCAAGAAATTTCATGTCCCAAGTCAGAATTATATATTTTTGAAACCGAGGTATAAGCCGGAATTATTATTCTTTAAAAAAAAATTCCAGTTCAAAGTCAGAATTATAGTAATTCTCTCAGGAAATTCTTTTTCTTTTCAAATTCATAATTTCTTCCAACATCCCTCATTACAAATCATAATCACGACTTTTATCATGTTATAAAACGTAAATCTTACTATCTTCGATAAAAAAAAATCAACACAGACTTTTGAAAAAATTCAAAATATAAAGAAAAATTACAAACAGTATCACTTATATTATTGTCATTATCGACAATAAAGCATTTTTCCTAGTTCGTTTCGTAATTGAACAAACTAAAAGTAATTAAATATCCTGACACTTTTAATATTTATTTTAGTACAATCGATTGAAAAATTCCGATCAATGAATCAAATTCTCTCTTATTTTCTTTCTTTAGAAATACCGAGTAAAAGTGTAGAAAAAATACAATAAATAATATGTAGTACCTTGAAATTATTCCTTCTAGCATAAAATCATATGGTTTTGCAAATTATATTTGCAAAACAGGACTGTCAAGAAATTCCACAAAATTATATTCATAATTTTGCATTCTATGTGAAGACTTTGAATTTCTAAAAGATCTTTATCTATATATTCACAATTTAGTTGATAAAAGTCCTATTTTTATCTTTCATTATGGATCTTTTCCATTGAAATTCTTATTAATTGGAAAGAAGTTCTAATTTGAACTATTTTCAAATCAGACAATTTTACACGCGTGTAAAATTTGAAATAGATTGATCAATATCCTGAGGCTGAGTGAGGCAAAAATAAGTTTAAAAAATTCGTAATTCTCAGTTTAAAAATAATCATTAATATTAAGTATTTTTTTAAATTTACATAATGTACAATATTTTCAGATTTTTTAGACCACAATCTCATTTTGATAAATCTAAAAAATACTAAATTAAGGTCAAAAAAGTTTTGGAAACTATCCTAATAAATTTACAAGTCTCTACATTCTCTAGAAACTTCCGCAAACTTAAGATTTACCTCAGATTTTAAAGTCTTATAAAGTTTCTACATGCTCAAAAAAATATTAGGATGCTTTGAAAGACTATAAAAAAATTATTTTAGATTTTTAAGGTTTATGAAAATGAGATTTTAGCATAGAAAAACGGTAAATATTGAAAGATTACAAGACTCTTTAAAATGAGGCACATTATGTAAATTTCGAAAAAAAATAATAGTAGCCCCTTTTGCATAAATGAAAATTAAAAATTTTGTTGGATTTTTTTTGTCCCGCAGAACCTCAAGATAATGATCGATGTTCTTCAAATTTTACATTAATACATTGCTAGTCTTAACTTATTTATTTGACATTATTCGATTTCGGACATTTTCGGCTGACTGTAAAATGTTCAACCAATAAGTGTAATAAATTAAAATGGTACAATAATGAAAGATTTTTCTTCAAAAAGTCAAAAAAGTGATACAAACCGAAATTTAGGAAATAAGGACTAGATGAATTCAAAACATTTTCAATTCATTTTTCTATATATTAGTCTTTGGGACTTAGTCCAGTCAATCTAGCACATTTTACCCTCGATTCCTGCGTAAAATAGTAGCACCTTGAAAATTTGACAGATGGTTCTTCATACCATCTTATAAGATATATGTAAAAAGTAACAACTGAAAAGCTGTGCTCCCATACCAAAATGGCGTTCAAATGGCGAAATTCGTGTTTTCTGCATTTAATCATGGTTTGCACAAAAAAGAACTAATCACACAAAGAAAAGTTGTTAATCAATGTTGTAGAACATGAAATGCTCTATATTATTACACAATTCAAACAAAAAGACTTCATTATTTTACTTGCAAATTGATTATTAAGTAAGATTCTTATTAAAACTTCAATAATTAATTAAACGGCAAGAAATAAATTTTTTGGAATGTGAATACCCGATAATGATACCATCATTATTGAAAAATGTTCCCTATTTTTTCAATCACATCGATATTGTTGTTTCTTAAAATTACATTATTAATTAAGAAAAGTCCCTTTTTTATTATTGCTACGAGCAATGATGACACAACAACAAAATTTTTTCATTAAGTTGCAAATATTTTTCATTTTGAAACTAATGGCAACTTTTCAAATCATCGTATTTCCGTGAAAAAGTACGCAGCTCATTGTAATTTCGTATATCGAGTGCATGCATTTTTAAAGAAATTTTGACACCGATTTCAATTGTTTATAACAATTACGAACGGAGAATGTAATTTTTGTTAAACAATCTATATCTCCGCTTCTAACTAACATTAAGAGTTCAAATTTGTGGAGGTGATAAAACTGCCTTTAGCCTTTCCACGTATCCCCGAGATATTCGATTTGAACCATTATCAGGGGAAGAAGGCAAGTGAAAGTGACCTCTTCGTGGAGCGTCAATGCCGCACGTCCGAGGACGCTGGGGAGGGGATAGCGATTTCTCGCGTTTCGTTGTTTGCACGGAAACGCTGTGGCGACTTCAAACTCGCTCGAGTAGTCATATCTACGAAACTACTCGATGAAAATTGATCATTCTTTTTTTAATTTAATAGAGCGCAATGAGGGGAAAAATGATCTTCACTCGAAAATGCGCTAATGCCATTTTTTAATCGTATTGTTTGCATGTGCAAATTTCGATTAAATTATTTTTTAATGAATGTTTATTAAAAATGTGGAAAAGCGTTTGCGAATCATCGCAAATGTGCGTTGCAAATTGTTTGCTCGCTTCGTCAGCTTGCCGTAGCTTTTGTTATTACAATTTCTGGGTCAAATAATACACAAGCACAAATTTTTTAATTTGTTTCGCCTATTTTTAGTTCACATAGCTACTAATTGAATGTAATAACTTTGACAATCAATGGAAAGCAAAAGTGCGTTAGGTAATGTAACAATGCAAAGTACGTTTTTGTCGAGAGTGTATATTTTCTTATTTCCCAGAAGTTGTCGAGCTACACGGATTCTGAGAATCGGGCTGTTTTTTAGTCGTTAGTTACTACTGCATCTTTGTACAAGGTATTTTTTTTCATACAGTGATTTTATTCGCAAGGTCGATGTTGATTTTCTTGTGATTTATTCAGAAACCCGGTTAATTAAACATGGCTGAAATGGCCTGGTGCGAGATTCGCAATACTGCAAACAATTTGCAACGCACGTTTGCGATGATTCGTAAGCCTTTCTTCAACATATTTAATAAACATTAATTGAAAAATAATAGTTGCAATTTTCACTTGCAAACAATACGATTAAAAAATTGCATTAGCGCATATTCGAGCGAAGATTATTTTCCCCCTCGATGCGCTCTATTAAATTAAAAAACGAATGATCAATTTTCATCGAGTAGTTTCGTAGATATGACTACTCGAGCGAGTTTGAAGTCGCCACAGCGTTTCCGTGCGAGCAACGAAACGCGAGAAATCGCTATCCCCTACCCAGCGTCCTCGGACGTGCGGCATTGACGCTCCACGGAGAGGTCAATTTCACTTGCCTTTTCCCCCCTGATAATGGTTCAAATCGAATATCTCGGGGATACCTGGAACGCCTAAAGGCAGTTTTATCACCTCCACAAATTTGAACGCTTAATGTTAATTAGAAGCGGAGATATAAATTGTTTAATAAAAATTACATTCTCCGTTCATAATTCTTATAAACAATTTAAATCGGCGTCAAAATTTCTTAAAAAATGCATGCACTCGATATACGAAATTACAATGAGCTGCGTACTTTTTCACGGAAATAAGGTGATTTGAAAAGTTGTCCTTAGTTGCAAAATGAAAAATATTTGCAACTTAATGAAAGAAAATTTTGCTGTTTCATAAAATATAAACGCTTGAGTATCAACTCCAGTGGTGAAACCCGATGTGCGATTGCTGGATTGATGTTCGTAGCAATAACAAAAAAGGGACTTTTCTTAATCAACAATGTAATATTTAAGAAAAAAAATATCAATGTGATTGAAAAAAATAGAGAACATTGTTAAATAACTATGATACCATTTTGGGTATTTACATTCCAAAAAATGTATTTCTTGCCGTTTAATTAATTATTGAAGTTTTAAGAAGAATCTTACTTGATAATCAATTTGCAAGTAAAATAATGAAGTTTTTTTTCTGTTTGAATTGCGTAATAATATAGAGAATTTCATGCTCTACAACATTTATTAACAACTTTTCTTTGCGCGATTAGTTCTTTTTGTGCAAACCATGATTAAATGCAAAAAAACACGAATTTTGCCATTTGAACGCCATTTTGGGAGGGGAGCACAGCTTTACAGTTGTTACTTTTTACATATATCTTATAAGATGGTATGAAGAACCATCTGTTAAATTTTCAAGGTGCTACTATTTTACGCAGGGAAAATATCTAAGTTGACTGGACTAACTCTTTTCCGGTATATATTTCCACACTTGCATCGTTAAAAAAAAGTCAAACAAAATTAATAATAGCGTGAGTCCGACCTCTGCAGGGACCTGTTAAAAATATTATAAATCCAACCCTTTGTGCAGAATCTGCTTGCATCTTATTTCTCGAAGATTCTCTAGTTAATTCTCCTAAGGAGGCTTTCGCACTCTCCAATTCTTTGAGTAGCTTCGCAGCTTTTTCCTCTTCGTCCTTCTCTTTTTTCCTTAGCCTCTCTGTCAACTTTTGTTTATCTTCCTGTAAAGTTTTGAGCTTTTCCTCAGCCGTTTTGGCTTCTCTGGTCGCAATGCGTTTGTCGAGATTCGCATCAGAGAGCTCTTTTTCCTTCTTCCATAAAGAAATCTGTGCCTGTTTGGCCACCTTTCGTTCGGCAGCTAAACTTTCGTTCGAGGCTTGCAGTTGTTGTTCTAATTTTTGAATCTGTTGCTCCAGCTGAGAAATATTTTTGCTATGGTGACTATCGAAACCGATACTTGAGTTTGTACTAGTTGTAGGTTTATCGTGTTCAATTCCTTTAAGTGAAGCATTTTCGGCCTCAAGTTTCGTTACGCTGTGCTCCAATCTTCGCAGTAATTCTTCTAGGTTACTGACCTTGCGCAGTTGCTCCTCTGTAAAAAATATTTTAAGAAATTCTCAATATTCAACCATTTTAGTGTCGGTAATGTTAAGATTTTTATAATACTCTTAATAATATTATTTGTAACAAAGTCATGAGACGCGACTTTTATGATTGTATTATATTTGATGAAAATCAAGCAGTTCTCATTATATTTGAGTAGAATGTATAATTTACTACAAAGTATTTGATATTATAGTAAAGAAGATAGCCACCATATAAACTTTAGTTTGTGCATTAAAATTCTATTCTTTAGAATAAAATAAACTAGAAAGTAATGCATCATTTTTACCCCAAAAAATTCACATATAAATATTGGGTTTTAAATACAAGTTACCTAAAAACCTTCAATTTTAAAAAGTTTAATTTCTATTCGTTGTAAATCACATACCTTAAAATGTTAAGTTATTAAACTTTTAAATACTTTAAAAAATTGAATCAAATATTGTTTAATTTTCAGTGTTTTTTTAACATTAAACTCTGAGCGCTGTAATTTTTAAACATTGAATCACCTGAGTGTTACAATTTTATATTCAAAATGCTAAAAAATGAAATGGTTAAATTGAAATATTTTCGAATTATTTCTACAAACTTGAACGCTTTACTTGGAATTTACATTTTTATAGGCAAAGAATGACAAATTATTTCATTTTTACCACTTTGGACTGTCAGATAATTGAAAATTTATGAACCTTCAACTTTACACTCCGAAAAATTAAATGATTTAAAACATTTAGCTATATATCTTTTAAGTGCTTTAAAAAATTCAGTTAGTTATTGACATCTGAGGTTTGAAATGGTTCAATTATAAATGTTACGCAATTAAATTGTGCCAGTTATAAATTATAAAAAATTTTCTACTAAGATTTTCTCTAAGACTTTAAATATTTAACACACGATTGAGAAATATTCTATTAAAAATGGTGACATTATTGTTTTAAGGGTAAAATTGTTGAATTTGCAACATTCGCAATTTCAACTTGTTCTTTGTGATACTTTCTATTTTATATTCTTCAATTTTGAAAACTAAAACTCGTACTCTTTAAATTTATGTTTTTATTTTGAAATAGTTCAATGGCGATTTTTATTAAGAAATGTTTAATTTTTAGGGTTTCGCAGCCCCCCCCCCCCA
>NC_046659.1:57128332-57134505 GCF_010883055.1 Belonocnema kinseyi
GGGGGGGGGGTAGAGAAATCCAGGGAAAATAATGGGAGAAATAGGAAGAGTAAGGGGAAATTTTGAAAAAATTGTTAAGATTCCCGTCTTTCCAAAATGATAATTATAACGATAACTTCTATAAAAGGAACATGCTATACTGTCAAAGGGGGTAATTTCGGACATTCCTAAATTAATAGTTTTAATTACTTAAGTTGGATGGTTTGAACCAGAATTTAGAATTAGTTAAGATTTGAACTAATTCTAGATTCTAGGAACAGTTTTGAGTAATTGATCCTATCAATTTAAAGAATTTAGGTGTTTCCGAATTTACCCCATTTGACGATAGTCCCGAATGTCAACAAAATTATATTAACATTTGTATTTTTAAAACATAAAGTGGTAAATGATATAAAAAATACCTTCTTTCTCTAATGAACTACGCAATCGAAGCTCCAAAGTTGCTTTATCTTGCTCGACTCGTTCCAAATTCAAAGCGATCGTTTCTCTCTGTTCCAAGCTCATCAAAGTATCACTAAGATCTGATTTAGTGTTCTGAAAACATATAAAAAAATTCAAATAAGAAGCACACATCTTAAAGAAACACACAGTAAAAAGAAAATGAATCTGTCCCAACCTCTAACTGATTTTTCAGATGCTCATTCTCAGCTGCAAGTCTTTCTATTTGCTCTTGCATACTCATAACCGTTTGCTCATTCACTACAGCATTTTCCAGTTGGTTAGTTTTCTGAATCAACTCTTTTTTTAGTTCCTCCATTTCAGCATCTCGAGCAGGAATTGTGGCTTTTAAACTTCTTAATTGTTCCTGGCAATCCTTGAGTTCAGATTGTGCCAGTTCCAAAGCAACATTAAGCCTGGATTGACGACAATGATTCGAATCTTGCTCATTGCGTAACTTATTTTCCAAATCTGCAGTCTTTGCCGCTTCCAATTCCAGTTTGGTTCGAAGTTCTGCTAACTGATTGTGAGCTCGAGCTGCCATTTGCTCTAATTTATTACCAACTCCTTGAGCACTTTGGCGACTCAGTTCTCTCATCTTAGCCAGTGATTCTTTATATTGAACCTGGACAAATTTAAATGTTGATCGAATCCACTTTAAATTCGGCAAGTTATGCAGTATACATTTCAAATCGCAGAATCTTTCAAAAACGGAATATGTTATTCTTAAGAGAAAATTAGGGCATTCGTATTTTCCCGATTTGATACAAAAATTTGACATTAAACTTCTACATATAGTTCATGATCTAATTCAGATGTTTTAATTTTCTTTACAGGCAATTTCTTTTTTAATTTTGCCTTCTATAAGAAAGATATCCCACGAGTTTTATGTGGCCTCAACCATTTTTGCGACTAAGAAAATTTTTCCTCTGTAAAATCTAACTTTGCATTTTTCTTGGAAACAACAACTTTTTTTATTTTTTCTGATATTTTCTACACAATTTGTTTATATAAAGAAACTATCCTACCAGTTTTATGCAGAACACATTTATGAGGCCGGAAGAATTTTTTTTCGTAAAAATAACATTTTTGAAGTTTTATTGTAACCGATGCAAGATACCACAAAAAATCCAGAGGTATTTTGTATTTAGATTTTATAAAAATAAAGTTCTCCAAGCCTAAAAAATTGTTTTGCTCACATAAAACGTACAGGAGGACTTCTTTATACAAGGCGAAATTCAACCAAATATATAACGGTGGGTTCTTAATTACAATCGACTTTTTTATATTTTAAATCAAATCATCACCATGTTGTTAATTTTGCACTTTTTTCAAATTTTCCGACGAAATTCGACAGAGGACGGTAAAACTCATCAGAATTGCAAAAATGAATTAGAATATCTGAATTATATCAAACACAATTTCCTTTAAAAAAAGAACAAACTTCATCACTGACAGATCTAGCGACTTGAAGTGTAGAACCTGTCTGTTTGGAAAAGGGATTCGATCTGTTAATTACAAATAACTTTCTGTAAATCGAAAGACGTTTACAGAAGATGATTTTTTGTTAATAATTTTAGCCTTACATCGGTATTACATACCTGGAAAGCTCGGAGTTTATTCAACTCCGCAGTGGCTGTTTTTAATTCACATTCTGCTCGTTGAAGTCTTATGCTCATTTCATTATTGCTCGTACATAGCTCAGCTATTCGAGCAGTTTGTGTTTCGATGTGTTTGTTGAGTTGAGCTACTTTGTCCTTTTCTGTATTTTCCCATTTTCGTTTTGCACCCTTTATTAAGTTTAGAGCTCTAGTCTCTAATTCTCGTCTCTCTTGTCGCTCTAATTCTAAAAAAATAAAACTATCGGCTGAATACCTATCATTGACTTAAATTTAAATTAACTGATAATTAATCAGTTGATAATTATTGCAATGGAACGCGTAGTTTTTAAGTCACAGTGATATATTTCAATAAATTACTTCTACAATAAGTTCAAGCTTCTTAATTTTTAAGGAGACGGTTAGAAAATAAATACAAGATTGACATTTTGAATATTTACAGATATATAGTATGTAATATTTACTGTTTTTATCAGGCAAAAGGTAGAAAACAATTTATAATTATTTAGTATATATTTGTAAGTATCATGACCTGAAAGATTCTCAGAATCAATTAATTGAATTCTTTAAATAAAAATTAAGTAGATTATGAATCCTTAATAATGTTTTGATACGAAAAATGGTGACGAGCTTTAAAACATAAATTTGGAAAAATGGAAACCTTCAGAAGGAAATATTTAAAGTACATCCTGAAAGTATATAATTTTATACGATTTATATTTGAAATCAATAAATTTGTAATGTTTCAAACTGTCAATGAAATTGTGTTAATAGTCGGTGCAGTACACCTAAAGTAGGTTTAAATTTGTTCTTTTTCTCTCTAAAAACAAGTTTTAGAATAAGGAGGCCAAACAATTTTTTAGCAAGAAAAAACGGGAAAAACTTAAAAATACGGCGGCTGTTTTTCGAAAGAAAAATACTTTTTTTTTTTAATTCAAGATACGGGCAAAAATTTGTTCTCATTGAAGAAACCTATAAAAAGTTTCTTTTTCATTTTTCGATACTTTTAACGGTTTTTTAAAAAGTATTTCCAAAAATATGTATTTTTTTCTACAAAACGGTTGTATTCCTTTCTGACACCTAATGAACGTGTAAAAAGTCAATTGATTATGATCACCAGGTAGACAAATATTAGTGATATTGTTTCCCTTTCCTTTTTAACTTTTTTTTGTACCCTCACAGCACCCCATTTATATCTCAAGATATCCAAAGGTTATCTCAGACGATACCTCATAAGGCAGAAATGGCAATGTCCATGGGACACCTTGAAGATATTCCGAGACATTCTGCAGATGCCCAAAATATATTCAAATATTATAAATATAAGACATAATATTATACATACACGTTCTCTGTAAAAAAGTGAATGAATCACAAGCAACGTGCTCGTTTTATTAATGAAAAAGATTCCTCGTTTTAATATTCGAAATTATTTTCGTGAATTGTACATTTTTAGACTCTTCTTTTATTAAAGCTTACATGTCTGTATACTTTTCAAATTGTAGATTGTCAACTTTGCACATATATTTGTAACCCCAAACCTTTCATAATAATTATAACTATAAAACAATTAAAAATTTTTTAAACTGGCTTTTAATGTAAACACTACTGCGTAAGGATATTTTTGGCAATTTAATTTTTGATGAAGACCCTGAAAAGGATCACGAGGAGCCTCACTACGTTACACTTCATTATTTTATTTTATCAGTCGAATATTATTGGAATATCCTGGGGTCACAATATGCAAACAATTCCAGATACAGCAGATCCAAAACTGTTATTCCTTCATGCGACCATTATAAATTATTAAAAAAATTAATTATTTAAAATTAAATTTAAATAATTACATACAAATGATTATAATTATACTATAGAGATAATTTAAAAAAATACATTAATGAGTCAATTGCTTACAGACTGAAACCCCATCGAAGTGCTGTGCCAAAAGCTTATGCACTCCTTAAAGTACATAAGCCAAGTCTAAATTGGAGATTATTTGTTTCCACAATTGAATCAATGACACACAATCTATCAAAATACTTATAAAATATTCTAAAACCAATTTCAGGGAAAACTAAGTCGTTCCTTAAAAACAGTTCTAATCTAAAAAATAGAATAGAACATTAGAATACCTTCTACCCATTCATTAAAATCTTTAAAAGTGGTCTCAATTTTTGCTAGTATTCCTACCGATTTAGCCATGGACTTTATTGAAGAAAAATTGAATTTAAATAGAAATCTGGAAAAAATATTTAAAAAATTTAATTTAAATTCCTGTTAGAACTTTTTTTGATAATACCATTTATTCTTTCAATAACACATTTTATAAACAGTTATCAGGTTGTCCAATGGGATCTCGTTCATCTCCCATAGTATCAAACTTAGTTATTGAAGATGTGGGAGAAAGAGCCTTATCAAAATTATCTTTCAAACCGATTCTTTATCAACGTTACGTAGGTGATTTATTTACTATTATAACCATTAATAAGATTACAGAACTACTAAACGTATTTAAGAGTATCGATGACTCCATTCGGTTTACACTTGGGATAACAAAAATTCAAATGTATAGATTGAAAAAGTATATAATGGAAACATAATAACAAATCGGTACAATAAACCATCTTGGACTGGTAGTTACTTAAATTTCAAATGCCATCATGTGAACATTTAGTTGATAGATGCATCAAATAAAGTGACACAAAATAAAGAAAAGAAAATTCAGACTTAATAAAATTCACCTCACTATTAATCAATTTTCATTTGCCACTAATAGATAATGTCATAAAATAACGTATACACGAAATATGTAATAGTTTCATTGCAGTAACAAAGAAAAAGAATTGGTTAAAAAGATATAATAAGACAGATCTAAAAGTAACCCTACCACACATCCAAGGTATTTCGGAAAGATCGAGGAGATCCTTAAAAAATTCAATATAAACGTTTATTTAAAAAATGACCAAACTTTAGAGAAATTTTTACCTAATAAAAAGGATTCTGATAAAATAGAAAACTTGTCTAATGTAGTTTATTTAATGAAATGTACTGATTGTAATAAAGTCTATATAGGTGAAACTTGCAGGAGATAAAAAAAGCAAGACTGTATGAGCATACAACAAATTTCAGAATGGGCAATTTAAATACAGGTTTGTCACAACATTGATGGAAATTAACTCATTTTTTCGATTTTAATAACATTAAAATTTTTGCTAGGGAAACAATTTTAAAGTACGAAACATTTAATCAATTTATATCAATGAATATATCAAAATATCAATAAATTTCAAAACCGAAACAATCAATATAAATCAAATTTACCAATGCATTATGAATTATCTACCCATCTTTATTAATGATTCCATATACTATTTTATTTTCAAGCTTTGACGCGCCTTTTCATCAGAGGTTTATTAAAATTTCTCTTTGTCACCTCTATAACTATTGTCCTTCATGTTAGTTTATTTTATATCGTCCGCCTGTAAACATCATACCAGTTACAATGTGACACGTTTATAATTATTGTAGCCTCTAAAAAATCTTTAAGGCTTCAATTGAAAAAAACTATTACTTTTCTTGTTTTGTTTTCTTTCCAAAAATAGAATAAAGTTTTTTTTTATAAATACTTCAATGTTTTTTTATCCAGGTAGGATGATAACTATTTATTTTGGTACAATTCGTATTTTAATGACGACATAAATTATGTGACTTGAAAATTTCTTTCTTTTTAAATTATAGATTTGTTTTATCGACTATTGAAAAACACCCGCAGCGTTGGTTAAAATAGTGACCGTAAGACCGACTATATTAGCGATAATTTGTTGGGATATTCAATAGATATCCTGAGGTTACTCGTGTGAATATTTATGGAATATGCTGAAGAAATTCAGAGAACATCACGGGGATATTTATAGAATATATTGAAGATATGTGAGATATTTGGAGGATATCTGGTTTAGGTTGAACATCAGTACCTTCAAAGGCGGAAATGTCAATATACCTGGGGCATCTATGAGATGTACCAAGATGTTTCTGCGATCAATTCAAGATATCCTTTGAATGTCCCGGGGATATACTTTTGCTGCGAGGGTGAAAACATTCTTTTTTTTTTTTAAT
>NC_046659.1:57134605-57147565 GCF_010883055.1 Belonocnema kinseyi
TACATGACGCTGAAACTAGGCATATGTTCTTGTTTCTATGTGAGTTCATCCAGATATGATTGCTAGTGATGTTTATTTTGTTCAAAATTCAGAATTTGTATATTAATCACCAATTTCAAAAGATTAAAAATTGAATTTCAAATCCAAACAAATTTACAATAGAATGCAGAGGATTTAAAGAGAATGATGTACAATCCAAATAAGAAAAGAAAACTTCGTAGAAACATTTCAGATCCCCTTCCATCATTCCGAATAGCATGATCCACTCTTTCTTCTAAATAAGATGTAGTTTTAATGTAAATTCTACCTGCCAAAACATGCCCCCATACACATTTCGCCACACCTGAATGTACAGTAATTAAAAATAACTTTAACTTATAATATATTGTTTTTTGGAACAGTAACAGTACAATCATACCCCGTTTAAAAATCAGACTCGAAATAATACTCAAGTATGTACTTACTTTTAAACATATTTATTATTTATTTATTTTTATAATCAATAAAACGGCCACTTACAGGCTGTTATAATAAAATTCTGGATTTTGAAGACAATGAACGTCATTATTCACATTTTTTTTAAACAACGTTTTTTAACAACAAAATAAAAACAATGCCACTAATGTTCATTCTACTTGACAATAATAATCAACTGAGTTCTTACACGTTCTTTATTAGTCAGAGAGAAATACAACTATAGATATGTTGCAAAGAAAATCACGTTTTTGGAAATACCCAAAAAATAATTCCAAATATAGAAAACTTCTGAAGCACCTTTTGGAGTTCTCTTAAAGGAGTACAACTTGTATTTTGAAATTTTGTTCTGTATCTACAATATTTTCAAAAAAAAAAAAAAAGTTAAAAAAAACAGCCGCAATTTTGTAATTTTTTCCGGATTTGAAAAATGTAGTGAACTGCCCAAAATAATAAAAATTAAAAAGACAATTATACCCATTATTTTGAAAAATACCGGATTAAAAAAAAATCCGCTTTTATGTGAAAATGTTTTTAAACATTTTTTGGCACCCTGTCATAACAATTTTTAGTTTGAAAAGAAGATATATCAAAAGTTCTACGACTTTTTAATAATTTGATCTTATTTTTAATAACTTAATTTGTACGATAGCGACTAAATTATGGAAAATTCAAAGGAAACTATAAAATTTTGAATTTTTGAAGCTGAAAATGTTTAATTTTTAACAAAATCAATTATAGGTTACGCACGTTATACATATTAATTGATTCTATCAAGAGCGTTTAGAATAGTTGAAGCAATAAATTATTCTTTGTATGATCGTTTCCAATATAAAATTTTTCAATAATAATACTTTTAAATTAAAAAAGGACTCAAAATTTGAAGTTGAAGACAGTAAAATTGCTTTAAAAACAATGGAAAATGCAAAGATGGAAAAGGTGTTTTGAATAACTGAAAATTGAATATTATATTTGAAAATTTTAAATACTCCGAATTGAAAAATTAAAAGTTAAAACATAGATATAAAACATTTCATATTTCAGTCATCTAAGTTGAATCACTTTATATCTAAGGCCTTAAAATCAACGATTTAGAAAATAGTTGAGTCTCAAAGTATTTCAAATTAAACAGTTAAAAATTATGCAATCTAAAATCGGAATCGTAGTAACTTCAAAGATTGTCGAATTCCTCTGATTCAAAATATTATAATTTTTATGTGATATTAATTGAAATTTAAAGATCGAAAAACACCCAGGTCCTGGGGGGGGGGGGAATTCAGAGAAATTGGAGTTGATTTAAAAAATGGTGAAGACTAAAAATAAAAAATCTCTATAAACTACAAAATGCTATTGAACGCTGATTTGCACAATGGAATTTCAGGATATTTCATACAGAATAGTTTATTACAGAAATATTCGTGAAGTCCTTCTTACATTTTGGTTCGCTTCTGTCAATTCCATTACAAGAAAGAGCAGAGAAGAAATTCTGCATTTAGAAACGTAGAAATTTAAAACATAAACTGAAAAAATCATAATAAATGATCAAAATAAATTACCTAGAATTCGTTTAATGCCAGCTGCCTCTGATCTGGCAGTAACCAATTCTCGTTCCAAATTGTCCCTTCTTTTATTAGATACTTCGAGTTGCTTTGATTTCTCTGTTAACTGAGACTCTAGGTTAGAATTGGCTTTTAAATTTAAACTCGTCTTGTCTTGAAGTTCGAGCAACTTCTTTTTCTGCTCTCGAACTTCTTTAAGTTCTCTCTTCTTATTCTCAAATTGTGCATCCATGTCCATTTTTTCTAACATTCGACGCGTAGATGTAGACTTTTAACAAAAAAAATTGATTCGTTAATGCACTGCTTGCAACTAGAAAAAATGAACTTTTCTCGCTTTTCTAAAAAACATAGAAAAAATTGCGGTGTCTGAAAAAGCTTTCAGATTTGATATTCTCATGGTAAATAAGTACAAGCAGTTATTTTCCAATTAATTCTTATGGATTCACTTTGTTGACATCGATTAAATTCTCTCGGTATCATAAATGCACGAGATGCATTGTGCTCTTAACCACGAATTCATTAGAAATCACTTTTTTTTAAACTTGTTCTGTCAATTAACAGAATAAATACGTGATAAAAAATCAACTCGAAATAAAACAGCCGGGCAAACTTTTGTGTATATCACGGCGTTGCAGCATGCAGAATAGTAAGCAAAATTGTAACCTCCATTTCGATGCACTTCACTTCCGACGCAATTCACTGATTATGACATTCCGAATACCGCGTTATAATTATTAAATGGCTAGTGGGTTAATCACAAATGCACTTTCATTTACTTTATTTATACTTTGCAATAGTGGGATTCCTAATGAAATTTGTGTTTCAGTGACGGTTGAGAGTCAAACTCCATTTTAAAATAATTTAAAACTGACGCTGCGCTGGTTGAAGCCTGCTCCTTTTCTCCATTGTGATTGGTGGTTTAGAATTGCAGCAAGTTCCTTTTGTACCCAACCGATGGCAGCACGATCGCATTGATTACTGCTGCCCTCTTGTGAATAGAAGTACTGCTAAATATATTACAGTCGGCAAAGAAGAAGCTAGTGGATATTCAACATTGATCTTAATTAGTTTTACATTTTATTTAAAAATTAAATTTGGTGCATTCAGCAGTTTCCCAGTTACTTTAATTAAATAAAAGATTCGTTAGACAAATTTTAATGCAAATATCAGTTCTATTTACGTTTAAAAATATTTCATTGCATTTGTGTTAACAATCGCTTGTAGATTAAAATGATTATTTTTTTAAATTTCTATATGATTTGAATTGTTTGTTAATAATTTAATTCGAAATGTTACAAAATCTTAGATTTCTGAAATTAGAGTTAACTAAAGCTCATTTCCCTTGAAATATATTGTATAAATATTGTCAGTGAAAACAATTACAATGTTTAAGAAAATAATTTAATTGAAAAATAAAAATGATATTAATACCATTTATTACAAATGCCGTCACTAACATGAAAGTTTCCTACCTAAATAAATGCATTTTCAACCAAATGATCGAATTTTCAATCAAAACTGGTTATAATTCAACAATGAACAGTTGAATTTTTAACGAAATAGTGGAATTTTTAATCCAAAAAGTATAGTTTTCAACAGACAAGGTTATTTTCTACCAAGAAAGATGATTTTTATATCATAAAATATGAAATAACAAAATACGTATACTAAAATACTTGAATATTCAACGAAATGTTTACCTAAAAAGATAAATTTGAAACCAAGTCTTAAAGAAAAGAAAGAAGAATGTTTAATTTATGACCGCAAAAAAATGTTTTCATGAATAAATGTATGCAAAATGAGCATGAAAAGATTATAATTAAAAATCAGATTTCCAAACTACCTCACTTTTATGCTTATTAGAGACAACAAAATGACAATGGAAAAAAGAGGTTTTCCTTATGAATATGCTAAGAGTTATTTTAATTGAGTTCAAATAAGTGTACCCTAATTTTTTGAACGAAATATTTTTATTTAAATTTTTGTAAAAATAATGTATTAAATATTAGAAATGTTAGAAATGAATTACATTTTGTTAGATTGTGTCTTTTCCTATTAGTTTGAAAATGTAATAATGTAAATTGATTGGCTCAAAATAACCCACAAAAAAGAAACGAAAAAGAATTTTTAACCAGTTGGATTCATCCGCAAAATAGCAATTTTTAACAAAATAGTACTTAACAGGCACGACATTTAGAGGCGTTTCTAGAACGTCCTAAATATGTTTTTATGGCGTAAGGTTTAAAGGGCGTTCTTAGGACGTCCAAAAAAACGTTCTAAGTCAGGCTAAAAAACGTCCAATGTTTCAAACACGTCCTAAAAACGTGTTTGGAACATTTGATGTTTTTAGAACGTTATTTGTCCTGACCTAAGACGCTTTTAGGACGTTCCAAAAACGCTTTGGGACATTCGGTTCGCACTGGGTAGGATCATCAATTTAATAGATGTATTTTAAACAGTGAAGATTAATTTTTTATCCGAAAAGATGCACTTTTAACAAGAACGTTGCTTTTTGATCAATAAAGTTGAATTTTTGACCAAAAAGTTGCATTTTTAAATAAAAGAGATAAGTGTTTTTAACCAAAAATTAAATCGTTTAATTTTTATTTTAAAAAAATACAATTCTGCAGAAGAAACAAATTTTGAAGAAAATATTTTCCAATTTGTAACCGTGAATTAAAAAAATGATTTTTTTAACAAACTAGTTCAACTTCCAACCACGTATTGAAGTTATTATCTGGAAAATATATATTTTTTGAACGAAAAAGTTATTTTTATACCTAAAGTAACTTTTAAAATAAATATTATAATATTTAAAAATATAATTGAATATTTTACAAAAGTAATAGAATTTTCAACCAAAAGTATGGATTTTCGACAAAAAGTTCATTTTCAAACAAATAGATTAATATTATTTAGTTAAAAAGACGAATTTTTTACAATACAATATAGTAGAATTTTAAACCTGAAAATATGAATTTCCAACAAAAAGTCACTTTTAAAATAAATAGCTTATTTTAAAAGCAAAAAATATGAATTCTCAAAGAAAAAGGTAATAATTGACATTTCAACCAAAAAAGGTTTCGATTAAAAATTAAAAACCTTAAGATTTAACCAAAAAGGTTGAATTTTTAATCAAGTAGTATAATGAGGAACAAAAACAGATTCATTGTCAACCAAACAGTTGTATTTTTAATCAAAAAGTATGCATTTTTCAACAAAGTAGATAAATTTTCTATAAAAAACACACAAGTATCAACAAAATACAAGAATTCTCAAGAAGAAAAGATCAATTTTTAATTAAAAGTATCAATTTTAAATTTAAATTTCCAATTGAAAATAACAATTTCAAACTAAAAACATGCAATTAAAAATGATATTGTTAAATTTTCAGTTGCAAACATTAACTTTTAACCAAAAATTTTTAACCAGAGATAATTTTTTAGCGAAAATGATGAATCTTCAAAATGAATGAACAATTAACCAACAGATGATCCTTTAATCCAGAAGATGAATTTTCTACCAGAAAAGGCAACTTCTCAACAAAATATATAAATTTTTAAGTTGAAAAAGACAATTTTTAACTAAAAAAGATCATATTTTAACAAAAATATGAAATAGTACAATTTTCAATACAAAAATTAATTTTTAGCTAAAAATAAAACGAATTTTCAACCAAAGAGTGAAATCTTCAACAACAGAAATTATTTTGTTACACAAATTGGAGAAATTTTTTTACAAACTAGTTGAATTATCAATCAAAGAATTAAATAGTAGAAATTGTAACCAAACGAGATTAATTACGAAACATGAATAATATAGTAGAATTTCAAATAAAAAAGAACAAACTTTTAACAAAAAATAATTGGATATTTTAATCGTGTCCTAATAATGCAGCTCGCATTTAAGCGAGAAACAGAGAAAAAGGGGAAGGTTATTGAGTAAAAGGGAAAAAAGAGGAGAAAAAAGGGGAATTTATCATCAGGAAACCTACAAAACATTATATAAATTCATAAAGTTACTTATAACGACCCCCCCCCCTCATATTTGTCAAGCTTAGTTTTAGACGCCCCCCCCCCACATGGTAACGTAGTTTAAGGCCGACCCCCACAAACTAATTTTATATATTGATTAATTATCGTAAAAAAGTGTAAAATTTCTACATTCTCACTGTAATGAGAAGGTTAGTTTTATGTGAAACCTGGCAGTCGCGGATTTCTTTAAATCTCCACGTTTCGAGACCTCTTGTATAAAAAAAGGGTTTACGATGGCTTCTGTCTATATTTCGTTGTTGTATACCGTATAACTTTTAAAATATTAATCGGATTAGGTTGCGTTTTGGCAAACGTTTTCAGGGACCAAAAAGCTAGATCAAGTTCGCTAGTCAGTATTTTTTCACCAACGGTTCTGGTTTTAAACACACAACAAAATTAAGGAAAAATAAGCAATTCTTTTTGCAGTAAAAACTATGCAAAATTCGATAAAAGATAAATGGACAAAAATTGTACACTAAAAAAAGATCTACAAATTTCTTATAACCACTGTTTGATAAGAGGCTCAGTTTTTGTTTTATCCGTTAAAAACAATATTAAAAGTACAAATCTTCCTACTGCGTTGAATGGGTCGCTTCGTTTGAAAGTTTGATGTGAGAAAGCGCGAGATAATGAATTATCTTACGCTGCGCGCTCGTTCCCCAGCGGGAACGAAATTTCATGACGTTTTTAGAACGTCCTAAAGAAGTTTGTAGGACGTAAGGTGTAAAAGATGTTTTTAGAACGTCCAAAAAAAACGTTCTAATTCAGACCAAAAAACGTCCAAGAAAAGTTAAATGTTCCAAATACGTCCTAAAAACGTCTTTGGAACATTAAATCTTTTTAGAAAATTATTTGGAATGACTTGGGACGTTTTAAAAGCGCATTGAGATATTTTCGTGCCCACTGGGAATGCATATTATAAATTGCAATTATATAAATTTATTCAAATGATAAATTTTCCCCGTGTAGAAATTATGACCAGGTTCGGGCCGGATTCCGGCAGATTTGCCCTGCTTGTATCCGGCATCTGGACAGGCTGCCCGGTCGGATTCTGGTTGGTTTCGTCACGCTCCGCTGGTCGGATCCCGGCCGGGTGTACCTAGTCGGCTCCCAGCCGGGTTACCCGATCGGATCCCGGATACAAATAGTGTAACCCGGTCGGAATCCGTCCGGTTTTTGACTGGGCTCCTCGATCGCATTTTACTGGAGCCTTTTTACCACAGCGAACATATTCTTCCAACTGGTAGAGATAAGAATCTTTGTCAGCACTTATTTCCAACTGTAAAAAGATGTTGGAATTTTAATTTAAGAACTGCATTCATAATAATAAATATATTAAATACAAACATTGATTCAATGTAAGTACTAAAATATAGGTTATGATTCTTAAGTTTCTGTAAGAAATTGAATTGTAAGAAATTAAAGTTAAATTGCATAACAAATTTACCTTAAGCGTAACTTAGTTTGCATTGCTTTTTTTACAAGAGATAAAATAAATTTCAGGGGTTTTACGTGACATTCTAACCTATAAAACCGGATGAGAAAATTGATTTAACATTAGCGTTGAAGAATAATAATAATAATGCTTACTTGTTAACAAAATAATTCACTTAACTTGATAAATAATCCTCTTGCTCCAAAAAATTGGATACAATTTTGTGAAATTTAACAAATTTCTTAACGGATAACATGGCGACCACCGACGTTTTACTGCGTTTTTAGCATTAAAGACTCCGGAAGTCGTCGAATCGTTGTTCCATTCAAGCATGATAACGTAATTCAAAACCTTGTTTGGAAAAAGTTATCTCTTTTTATTACGTTTTTTGCTTATTCAAGATAATATATAAATACATTAAAAATAAGCAAAAATCGTATCGAAAAAAAATAAGTATAGTTTCACTGGGAAACTATGTTTGAAAATAAAAAAGAAGTTGGTCAACGATTTCGCAGTCACGGCAAGTCTGGGAACTGCAGAACTAAAAGTGGGAAGTCATAATTAAAATTAGTTTAATTTTTCTTTCATAATTGATAAAAAAAATCACCTAAAACACAAAAAATTGGTCTTTCGCCTGTCAGCTATTTACAAACGACCCACTTACGGCAGTCGTTTGTGTATATTTCTTCAGATGTTTTTAAGGTTATGATACTTCAATTGTGCACCATTTTTGGCCTGACTGAGTCCCGGTGGGAACTCGGTCAGATCCCGGTGGGAACTCGGTCACATCCCGGTCGGGCAATTAACAAAAAAGTATCCCGGTTTGACCCGGTCAGATTCTGGCCAGAAACCTTCTTCTCGTCGGGTCAATCCGGGCTATTTCTACACGGGTCAGGGTACCTGGGAATAAAAATTAGTGCAAAATAAGGAGCAAATAATAAAGTAAGCATGAAAAATAAAATTTGTACTTTATTTTGTAATATCTGAACAAGCAGTTCTGGAGAAAGGCACAGAAATAAGTATGATAAACATTTTATATAATAGTGTTGAACATAATGTGGAAAAGTTCACATATATTTCACAAAATGGAGTGGGAAGAACGGGATGTGATGAGAATGTTGTTAAAGCTGAACGAGCTTTAACAAAAGAGGATTCACATGCACCAAATTACAGTTTTTAATGCTTTGACCTTTAATTATAAAAGATATGTGCACAAACGTCAGTAAAATACAAAGCCGACAGCAGTAGCGATTGATAGAGATTATATACTGCCTTGATTTGGATGAACATCGTTAACTGAAAATTGGATAAGTCACCTGAAAGTAGTTAGCGGTAGGCGGCTCAAGGGACTTTTCCGAAATGCAGTTAACGGTGTTCTTCCAAACTACGGCATTATAGGCATCTTAATTTAAAATTAGGTCATTGAAATATTCTAAATATTTGTCATCCCAGGTCGAAAAATAAACACTTGTTGGCTGTAAAACCTTCAATTTCTGTAGATGCTTCTAGTTGTACTTTTTCGTACATTCTGGTAGGAAATTGAAACTACAATGACATAGAACGATATACAATACAATAAAAAAAGAGCACAAAGTTCGCCCCAATAATAAAAAAACTAAAAAAACGTATACTTTTCAGCTCGATTCATTCAAAAGTTTAGGGCCGGCCGAAAACGCGGGATTACTGGATCTCGCGCTTCGCGCTAGTTTATTTATTCTCTGCATTCGGAATACTTTAGTAAAGGGTGTAGCAAAAACATCTCTTTCAAATCTCATTTTTTTATGCATCTTCATATTCTAAGTTTTCTCCGCGATTAAGTACAGTTAAAGATTAAAATTAAAAAATCAAGAAAAGTACAAAAAATTCTCGTCGTGACAATCGCCTGGAGGGGTAGGGATTCAATAAGTAACAAGGAAGGTACTCCAGGTGTCCCTGGCCGATTTGATTCTCCTTGATATATGTTGCAGTACTCCAAAAACCAAGCGAAACATATCTTTTTTATCTGTGGAAAACACTTTAAGGGGGTGAAACAGCCCCTCAAGGATAGGGGTCGCAAGTGTCGATTGTATAGTTCGGTCCATATATTTATAGTTTTACTAAAATGCTTAAATTGTCAGAAGAAAGTTGAAAAAAATATATTTTGTACTTGAGTTAAAAATAAAGTTGACCTGCTTCGACAAGATTTTATTCTTCAATTTATGAGGGTGGCTACCCCTAAAACTTTTTATTTTGTGTTTATGATAATATATACTTTTCATGCACAAAAAAATTGGGAAATTAGTTTTATAACAAAGGAAGTAAAATAGAGTACATCTAACATAAATAAAAAAATTACGTAGGGTAAACCACCCCAAAATATTTTTAAATGCGCTGAAAATTGTTAAATTCATGAGAGAAAAATTTCTTAAAAATTTCTTTTGCACTTGAGACAAAAATAAAGTCAGGTTTCGATAAAAAAATATGTAGCATGGCCAAGCATATTCTCATTACATTTTAACTACATTTTTTCCAATATCATAAATATTATAACTTAAATCGAAAACTGTGATTTAAAGTCCTGAGTAATTACAGCCATAAATTGTAACTGAAATTTTTTTCGATTTGTTTTTTAAGAAGGTTCTCAAAGCACCTATGGCTTTGACAATTACGTGTTTCTGCAAGAATTACCGAAGCAAAAGTCCACCGGATTTTCGAATTTACCTACTTTATTTGCAATATATCCGCTTTTGTGCCGTGCATATTCAAAAAGATGAGTATATCTTGGCTAGGTTAACTAAATATGTACCAAGGACTGAAGCTTAATAATATTATACCTGAGGTGTACATCAAAATAAGAGAATCGGAAAAGTAACGCACATAATTTTTTCAAGCTTTAACCCAAATAGATAGTCTAAAGCTTACATTTTTCCTGTTGTTCCTGTTGTAATAATATTAAAATTTAGATTCAAAATCATCTTTTTTGTCGCAAGATAAAATGTATCACAAATTGTACAATAATAGAATAGCTGACAACGAATAATGACTCCTATCAGTAAAAATATTAAGTAAAGATGATGATATATAATTTAATGAAATTGTAAATTTTATCAAATTATTCCAACAGGAACGACGTGCACGTTTCAATATTCGTCGTCCGCTGTTCTATTATTGCACACTTTGTAAACAATTTTATCCTGCGAAAAAAAGTTGATTCATTTACAACAGATCGCATACCTTAAAATTAAACAAAACTTTGAAAATAATGAGCACAAGATTTTATTATGGTACAACTGAAAAATCCCGAAAAATAAAATTCCCGACACTGTAAAATTCCCGTATGATCAAATTCACAAATAATAAAATTGCCGAAAAATAAAAATACCGAATTAGAAAATTCCCGAATAATAAAATTTTCGAATAATAAAATTCTTGAATAATAAAATTCCTGAATTATAAGATTCCCGAATTGAAAAATTCCCGAATAATAAAGTTTACGAATAATGAAATTCCTGAATTGGAAAATTCCCGAATAATAAAATTCACGCCAGTTTATAATTTAAAAAATTACAATTTTTTATAAATATGTTTTATTGATTAGAAATGCAATAATGAAATTTTTATTTCAATTATTACTAATTCCAGAATTTCGAAAACTGCTGTTTCAATTTAAATTAACAATAACACAGCCACACAAAAAAGTGTGCGAATCTGGTAACAAGACACACGTATTCCTATGGATTTTGGGGCGCTGAACTCAAATTCGGTATCAAAAATCACCCATCACGTCATGGTTGAGCCATAATCTCAAAAAATGACGAAAAATCATGCACTGAGGCAAATATATTTCAAAATAATGCCAGTGATGCAAATTTTCCCTTCAAAAACATGTCGACAACTGTGAAGTATCAACCCTTGCCTGATATCAACTTATTTAACATAACTTTACCCAACAGAACCTGACCTCAGCTAACCTGAAATAACAGAAATTTATTGAACTACACGTAAAGCTCTGGAAGCATATTTTCCCAGTAGAAAATGTGTGCTACATCGAATGGGTCAACCTGAGACTAACCTAGAAATAAATCTAACCTAGCCTAACCTAACCTAAGCTCACGAAACACAATTAAACTGATTGTGTTGTCCCGTTGTGTTTGCGGTACCGTTTGAATCAGCTTGAGCTCAACCTGCAAAGAGGTCAAACCTATCCTAACCTAAAAAAACCTAACCTAACCTAACCTAACTTAACTACGCGTAACACAATTAAACTCATTGTGTTGTCCCGTTGTGTTTGCGGTACCGTTTAATTCAGCTTCGGCTTAACCTACATAAAGGTTTAACCTATCTTAACCTAACAAAACCTGACCTAACTTCACCTAGCCGAATGCAATTCAACCACACGTGTAGCTATGTAAGCGTACGGTTCTCAGTCTTAAATGTGTGCTATATTTGATAGGTTAACTCGATCTTAACCTACAAATGAATCTAACTTAATTGAATCTAACGAAATTTTGCTTAACGCAACAAAACTACTACAGGTGGTTAAAAATTCAGATGCACATTACTCATTTGAAGAAACTTAGACCTATAAGTAGAATTGACCCCATTTCAATTAACCTGACAATGCTTGTATCAATTAAAATGTAGAACTGTAACTTAAACATGCAAATGAATAAGAGTTTTATTCAAAATTTTTTTCTCTGCTTTTCTTAAACTTAAGGGATATATTTATACTATCTTTCGTGTTTACATTGTATCTTGCTTACAGACACAGGCGAATAATGGTAGCAACTAGCGGTTACGAAACTCCAGACATTTACTGCTATTAATGTCAAAATATGAAAATATGCAAGAACAGGGTTGCCAGCGTAATCGGTTAGGTTAGGTCAGGTTTTGTTAGGTTAGGATAAGTTAAACCTCTATGTAGGTTAAGCCGAAGCTGAATGAAACGGCACCGCAAACACAACGGGACAACACAATCAGTTTAATTGTGTTTCGTGAGGTTAGGTTAGGCTCGAGTTGATCCATTCGATGTAGCACACATTTGCTACTGGGAAAATATGCTTTCAGAGCTTTACGTGTAGTTCAATAAATTTCTGTTAATTCAGGTTAGCTCAGGTCAGGTTCTGTTGGGTAAAGTTATGTTAAGTAAGTTGTTATCAGACAAGGGTTGATCCTTCACAGTTGTCGACATGTTTTTGAAGGGAAAATTTGCATCACTGGCATTATTTTGAAATTTATTTGCCTCAGTGCATGATTTTTCGGCATTTTTGAGGTTATGGTTCAACCATGACGTGATGGGTGATTTTTGATACCGAATTTGAATCCAGCGCCCCAAAATCCATAGGAATACGTGTGTCTTGTTACCAGATCTGCACACTTTTTTTGTGTGGCTGTGTAATTTAAAATAAAATATTTCTGGATGACGATTAATTAAATGTGCCTAGTATTTGGAAAAATACAAAAAGCGTTCACAAGAATC
>NC_046659.1:57147665-57149649 GCF_010883055.1 Belonocnema kinseyi
GCTTCTGTTATTTTCATTACCCTACGAATAAGTATTTTTGAATATATTTTACTTACGGTGCTTAATAAGCTAATCCCTCTGTAATTATTGCACTCGATTTTACCTCACTTTCTCTTGTATATTGGTACGAGAATTGCTTTTTTCCAATCGTCTGGGACGACTCCCATCTCGAAACATAAATTTATCAATTCGCACAGCCTATGTGGTATGCACGCGCCACCGTGTTCAACATCGCAGTTGTGGTGTCCTATAGCTTCATCTTCGAATTGTCTCCTAAAATAGTCTCTGAAAGCCTCTAGTATTCCGTCTGCATTATATACCATTTCCCCCCTACTATTTCTCATGTTGACAATTTGTGTACATTTGTTTCCTTTTATTTAAGTAGTTTCCTGATTCCTTCAAAGTCGTTTTGTATTTTTATCTCTTCTGCTCTAATTGTATCTTTACTTTCTTTAACTAATCGTTTAAGTATCCTGTTTTCGCGTCTATAATCATTTCTACGTCTATTTCTTTCTTCATTGCTAAGACCTGCGATGTTCAAAGTTCTCTGGTACGCTTCTCTTTTTGCTTTTTGGGTAGCCTGAATTTCATCATTCCACCACGCATCGCCAGACATTCTTCCTACAACTGCGGTACCACACAGTTCGATCGTATATCTAACAAGGATATCCCGTAACATTGCCCAGGCACCCTCTATATCTTTGTTTTTTATACGGTCCTCCCATGTTGCCCTATCTATGCTTTCGATTATCTTATTTTGTAAATCTATTCGCACATCCGGTTTCTGTAAATTGTCAATTTTGATTCGCGTTTGTCTTGCTTTCTTGGTTCTCTTTTTTCTCCATCCCCGACCTAAGTTAATTTTTGAGATCAGAAGGTAATGATCAGTATTGCATTCAGGACCCCTCATGACTCTTGTATCTTTGACTAACTCTCTTAGTCTTTCATCCGCAACAACAAAGTCAATTATACTGCGTCTATTTCCTTTAGACCAGGCGTACATGTGGATCATTTTATGCCTAAACCAAGTATTTGTAATAAACAGACCCCTTTCTAGGCATAGACCGACTAATTTATCTCCGTTATAGTTTGTTCTTGGATCCCTAAAATTACCTAATACTCTTTCTGTATCCTGATTTTGGATGCCCACCCAACCGTTCATGTCTCCTAGTAGAATTATTCTTTCCCCATGTTCGCAAATGTTTATTGTGTCATTTAAAGTGTCCCAGAAGGCGTCTTTTACTTCTCTAGGATCACTATCAACCGGCGCGTAGCATGCTATGATAAATAGTCTTCCGATTCCTACTTTCATTCTAGCCCACAGCAGTCTGGGAGACACGAAACCATGGTCTCCGATATGCTGCTTTGCTCTTTTATTCAAAATCAGACCTACTCGTTGTTTACCATGTGATTCATAGTCTACTCCTGACCATATTTCAAATCCGCCTTTCAACACGCCGTTTTTTATGTCTTTGGTTTCGCATCCCTTTTTCTTTGTTTCAGACACACATAAAATGTCTAGTTTCTTCACGTCCATAGTTTCATGCAGTTCTTTTACCTTTAGATCATTTACTCTTCTAGCATTCCAAACACCCAGTCTCCATTCGTCGCCTGTAACATGATCTTCAGATTTTCCGTGTGCATGCCTTTTGTCATTAAAAGTTCTAGTCCTTTCCGAGGCTATTTTGTAGTTTGTATTATTCATTGTTTAGATTATACGCCCAACTAACACCTTTATGCAATAAGTTTATTTTCTGAGTCGAAATCATGTCAAAGTTAAGTATCAAATCGTCATATGGTGGAGATTGTAGTTCTAACGTCAGTCCCACCAAAAACTTCAGTTAATAAGGGAGAGTTGGGAGAGGGGGAGGTAGAACTGGAGCCGAGAGAGTCGTCTTGGGTTCGTGTTTTTGTTTTCATGCTGAGAAGGTCACCAGTCTTCAGCAGCGTTGTGATATATGGAAGTTAGTATCCGGCCGTCTTA
>NC_046659.1:57149749-57152283 GCF_010883055.1 Belonocnema kinseyi
ACATATTTTGTTTGAAAAACTTTATAAGGTACAATGAAAATAGAGGGTGATTTTGTTTGGTTCGAGGGGAAAATTTGCTCAAATTTATAAGGTATCAAAAAATCTAATTTTTAAGTTTAAAAAATGAGAATTTAGCTTGCAGCTATTTAGTTGCTGAAATTATACAAAAAACTTTGTGCCTGATAGACACTTTTTCTCAAACGTTGATGGTGATAAAAAATATAATTTTTAATTGAAAAAAATTAGCTTTTAGCTATTAAGTTTTTGAATTGATACATAAAAAATGCGAAGAAAGAATATTATTAGGTTCAGACAACATTTAGGCAGACTTTTTTCACGCGCAGGGCATGTTTTCTATAATTTGAATAGTGAAGAAAATGCAATAAGCTTTTTTTTAAAATGAGAAGTGAACTTTCTGCTACTTATTTGCTGAATCAATAGAAAAAAGTATAAACAAAAAATAATATTAGTTATCAAGAAAATGGAGAAGGTTTTTTTCGCACAAGCAGCACGTTTTCTAAAATGTAGATGATGATGAAAAATTCAATTTTCGAACTCAATGTGCGAACATTTTTTTAAAAACTTTCTCGCTGAAAATTAATCTTTTTAGTTAAAAATTAAAACTTCTTGTTCAATAAGCGGAAATAATTTTTCTCGAATAAAATTCATCATGTTGGTTAAAGAATTTACTCTTTTGTTGAACATTTCTTTTTTTCGAGGGGACATTCCTGATTTTGAGTTAAAAATTGATCTGAAATTTAAAAAATTAATCATTTTAGCTAAAAAATTTAACTATTTCGTAAAAAATTAAACTGTTTGTTGAGAATTCTTCTCTTAAGTTCGAAAGTTCAACTATTTAATTCAAAATGCTTTGTTTGGTCGATAGCAGTCATTTCAAAAAGCACTAGTAGGATTGAGTACGTCAATCATTTTATGTCATGAGTAATATTTAGTGAAAATGAGTAGAAAGTACATAACAAATGCGGTCGCGGAAATGTATGGCGATCTTCTGCGAGGAGGTAGAGAAGTTGTTGCAAAAATTATTAGCAGGATTGAGTGCGTCATTCATTGTATATAATGAGTAATATTTAGTGAAAATGAGTAGAAAGTATATAAAGAAAAATTCGGTTGTGAAAATGTCAAACGATCTTTAGCGATGAGCGAGAGCAGTTGTTGCAAAAAGCATTAGCAGAATTGAGTACGTCATTCGTTGTATATTATTATTATTATTACACTATTAAGCCATTTCCCTTTCGGAGTAGGCGTGACTCACTCGGTAGGGGAAAGGAGTAGTGTGTGGAAGGGATAAAGATTTTTCAGATTGGTCCAGAATTCTCGTGCTATTTAAGTAAATAACACGTTCGTTCCGCAACACTGCTCCGACCCAAGTTGCTGATCAATCTCTCTAGCAATCACCCCAAGCGAAGAACCTCACGAACTCGTTATGTAAGGTTCCCCACTTGGGTCCATTAGTGGCCAAGGTCTTTTGTTTCAGGCATCATTCACTCTACTGACACTCTTTTTATCAACTATTTGCCGCCATGCTCTCCTGTCCTAGCATACTTTTCTAGCTTGTTTTATGTCCATGCATTTTTTATGCAGGCTCTCGTGTTTTTGTGACTTCTTATGTCTCTTCTAACTAGGGTCTTATTCACACATTCTAACCATTCTTTCCGCGGTCTATCTCTGGGCACGCTGCCATTTACTTTGCCTTGATACACTTGTTTCGTTAGTCGTTCATTTGGCATTCTCTCAACATGCCCGAACCATCTTAACCGATTTTTTCCCATGTGTCTACTAGCGTCTCTTCTGCACCACATTCTCTTAGAATTATTTCGTTACTTACTTTGTCCATCAGGATTTTCCCGCATATTGTGCGCAGGAATCTCATGTCAATTGCGTTAATTTTACTCTTATCTTTTTCTTGATAAGTCCATGTCTCGCTACCGTATAGTACAGTCGGTACAAATATAGAATTATGTATTGCTATTTTAGCTTTATTTGATATGTTTTTACTTCTGATAAGGGGACATGCTCTACCAATAACTTTCTTACCTTCATTTATTCGTCTATCTAATTCCTCATCTATCTTCCCGTCTCTAGTAAATAAGCTACCAAGGTATACAAACTTATCAACTTGTTTGATTCTCTCATTATTTAATAAAATATTGCATACTGTTTTCTCACTCTTACCTTCGAACACCATAGTTTTTGTTTTATTTGCGTTAATTTTGAGACCCATGCTCTTCATGCTTGCATCTAGTTTATTCAACATTCTTTGTAAGTCTTCGATAGACTCTGCCATAACAACCTTATCATCTGCGAACGCTAACCCTCGTACCCTTACTGTTTCGAGATCCACACCCTCTTCGTCGAAGAGAGCCATTCCTAAACACTTGTCCATAAATAATATCAATAACCATGAAGACATCACGCATCCTTGTCTAACTCCTTGAATAATATCGAAACAGTCACTCAGTTTCCCATTCACTCTTACACTCGCTTTGCTACCTGTATATATTGTTTTTATAGCT
>NC_046659.1:57152383-57171282 GCF_010883055.1 Belonocnema kinseyi
AGTCAAGAAATTTCGATTCCAAATGTGCAAAATTGAAGAAATATAATATGTAAATCCAGAAAAAAAAACCAAAAAAGACAAATTTTCAAGAAATATTTAAATCTGAAACAAAGCCAAAAACGGATATTTTCGATAGTAACATTTAGGGACAATGAGTAGAAAGTATATAAACCTAATATTCTTACATGAAATGTTTCCGCCTAATTCCACAATGCGGCCCTCGAGACACTACAGATGTCAAAACTAGTTTCCGAGTTGCGCTTAACATAATTGCCATTTTGAAGGAAAACATCTTTATAATGCCATTTATTCATTTTAATTTTGTTACCCATGTTCTCATGCGCAGTCGAATCAAGCTGAAAATATGATAAGGCTGATCAACTTTCCAGCGGAAAGTAAATTCTCACTTAGAAAAATTTCATATTGCATTTTTTATCATCATCCAAAGTTTCTTTTGATCGTGTCCAAACGGTGCTCTTCGAGCAAAAGAACATCCTCTCCATTTTCTCGAAACCTAATAATATTTCTTATTCAAAATTTGTTTGTATCGATTCAGCAATCCAACCGCTCAAAAATTAACTAAGAATTTCTTTTTAGAGTAAAAATGGAATTTTTCATCCTTGTCTAAATTTTAAAAAACGTGACGCTTGTGCGAAATAGCCTTCTCCTCCATTTTCTCGAAAACTAATATTATTTTTTGTTTATGCTTTCTTCTGTTGATTCAGCAACTCAGTATCAGAAGGTTTAATTCTCGTTAAAAAAAACGCTTATTGTATTTTCATCACTATCCAAATTATAGGAAACATCCCCCTCGTGCGAAAAAAAATTCCACCTGAAGTTTATTGGAACCGAATAATATTCTTTCTTCGTACTTTTTATTCGTCAATTCAGTAACTCAATAGGTAAAAGCTAATGTTTTATTCAAATGAAAATTACATTTTTTAATCACCGTCTACGTTTGAGGAAACGTGTCTATCATGCAAAAAAATCCCCCCTTCATCTAGAAATATTTTATGAAAAATTATTATTATTTTTAGTTCAAACAATAATCTACGAAATTTTAAACATAAAAAATAATTCGAAAAGATAAAATTTCACTTTTTGTATTTATAATCAATAAAACACATTTATAAAAAATTGTAATTGTTTAAATTCGGGAATTTTTCAATTCGGATATTTTATCATTTGGAAATTTCCTGTCGGGAATTTTATTATTCGGGAATTTTTCAATTCATTAATATTATTAACTGCCTGGAATTTTATTATTCGGGAATTTTCCGATTCAGTAATATTATAAACTGTCGTAAATTTTATTATTGGGGAATTTTCCTATTCAGCAATTTTATAATTCGGAAATTTTATTATTCGAGGATTTTATTAATCGGGAATTTTCCAATTCCGTATTTTTATATTTCGGAAATTTTATTATTCGCGAATTTTAATTTTCCTATTTTTCCTATTCCTATTTATTCCTATTTCCTATTCGGGAGTGCACATTCACAGTGCCGGGATGGACTTTATTTAATTACCTTCGGTATACAACTTTTTTCCAATTGTCTTTGTGTATGAAAAAAAATACAATTCTTCTTTTTAAAAGTTTTACGTATCTGTGTTCGATTGGTTTAAAATGATAATTTTCGACTTTCTCATTTTCAACGCATAAAACCAAAAAGACGAGTTCTATACAAACATGTTTTAAATAAAAATTGCAGAAATTTTAAAAACCTTTATTTCTTTGCTTAAACTTTTTTATTTATCATTCGTCGCTTGGCGTAAAATTAGAATATTTTATTTTTGCATAGCATTTTTGATAGATAAAGCTATAACCGTTGATCACGACATGCTGGTTAACGACCGCGTTTTTTCTTTTAGGGCCCGCAAAAGTGTGGCAAAACTGCATTTGATCTTTTTTTTTGCGAGTTATTGTGTTTAAGCACAGATATACAGACATACGCGATCGCCAAAACTTGGTTTTCAGCTTCCAAGGGACTCAAAACGTGGAGATCCGTTGAAAAAAGTTGTGATGATCTACACTGAGAAAACTATATCGCATGAATTACAATATATAGCGTAATTCCTGCGCTATATATTGTAATTGTCACATTATAATAGCGCAAACTCGTGATATCGTACATTGTAAGTTTTTACATTGTATACCGCATAATTGTGCAGTCTGTAACGTAAGAATTTAAGTTTATTACGCTATCACATTGTGCTTCTTCTTTTGTGATCTCGCGAGGGTTCGAGTAGTGAACAAACGATTACAGAAAAAATTATAGATAAAGTTTACATCGATTCCAGGTGAAAGATTCACCGGAACAAAAATTAACCTTGCCAGATAAACTTTACATGAATCGAAGATAATTTCCAATTTTTAACCTTGCCTGGATAATCTTTCATCTTATAATCGCTCCATTTTTATTCGAGTTGTAGTGACAATTAGGACGCCAGCCCTATCCAGCGTCGTTTAACTTCATTAAATTTGAGAAAAATGGGGATTCCCATCTGTCAGTTACATTTTGCATCGAAGAGTTGAGAATTATTTTGACCTTAGTGAAAATATGTTTAATCTTTACCCGTTGCAGGTCTTACCTACAGCAAATTTTTAGTTTTTTTGTGATTGTTTTAAATCCGGTGTTTCGATTTATAGCTCGAACTCACTCATACTCCTCCTTTTTCCCATTGCTGCTAAGGACGCCGCGCCGTATAGAAGACGATACTAACCAAATTTAACTTCATTTTCTTCTGTGAAATTAGTGCATTATAATATCGTACAAAGCTCCGGGACCTGATTGTACGTTATCATATTGCGCTTTCTTGCAATATAGAGATTTCGCGATATTATTGTGCGATATCTTTTTCTCCGTGTACAGGTATGTCTCCTGGCACCATTATTCTTTCGAAGTTCTTAAAATTATCACTAGTAAATAGTAATAGTATTAAAAATTGTAATGGTTAACTGTTTATACCTCAAATATTAAGGCAATTTGTAGTGGGGAATCTTGATACATTTCCAAAGCCTAGTTTATTTTCCACGATTATTTTATAATATTTTATAGAATGAGTATTTGGTCTATGTCCACAAAACAATAGAAGTGCATTTTTGTTGCGGGTAATTTTCAAGTACGTAAGGCTAAACTTTCTCGCATCTAAACAAAAAAATATATGATGAAGTTGGCATGGTAACCATATCCAATCTGGTGGGTGAATATTCATATATCAATATTCGAAAATCATGTATAATATTCATATAGAAATCACGAATGATCACTGTTATTGAAGAAAATACCGAGTATAAATTTAGTTTCCGAGCGCAAAATTGTACAACAAAACATAATAACGATAACGCTTAAATACGCGCGACGTCCCAATAAAGCTATAGCCTCTCAAAGGATATGAATCCATTTAAACGGAAACTAGTGCGGTCATTATTTGCCAATTTCTGCACCATAGTATAAATTGAAAAATAAAATTTTCGCTTGAATGTATCGAGCGTGCATAAAAAATATTCAGTTTGCATGGCGTAGTAGATTAATACTTTTCACACATTATAGAAATACCCTGTTAAATAAATTCAAATGCTTTAATCATACTACTATATTATTGAACAGTGAATGGACACTTTATTTAATTTCTTTCTTTAAAAGCCTATCTCGGATTTAAATTTAAATATTTAAAGCAGTCGATGAATTTTAGTTTGCAAATTTGTTAAATTGCGTAGATTTTTAGATTTATAAACTGATTGAATAATTTAAATTTAGATGTAATCAAAACTGCGATTCCTCTTGACGTCTAAAATTAAGTCCTTATAAAAAAACTAGAAGAAATTTACAAAAAATGTTAACCTTGAGAATAAAAGAGGACAAAATTTCGACATTCACACATACAAATACTTTAATTCTAAATAAAAATGCCCCTGTGAAGTACTATGATTGTATTCTCTGTGGATGTATTTCACAGAAAAAACGAAAGATAAAGCTTATATCGATTTCATTTGAAATATTTACTGCGACAGAAATTAACCTTATCCAATAAACTTTACATAAAACTCAGACTATTTCGTGTTGTTAAACTGTCTCGGAATAATTTTTTAGTGAGAAAGTGTCGTCTTCTATGTAGCTGACAGCAAGGCGAAGAACATGGAATTATGAATGAAAACGGTCTACAAATCAGGACAAACGATTTTAAAAAAACATTGCAATTATAGTGAAACTCTGAGGCTGGGACAGTTTTGGGGTTAGAGGAGGTGGGGATTCACACAGATAGAAGGCCGTTTCGTAGAAAACGCTTTTGTTTGTTCTCGCCTGAGCGACCGCCGCTCACCCTGCGTAGCTCCTTTTACTCCTACTTGCGACGAGGCATCAATTCTCGGAAGAACAAACGCTGGGGGCCCTATCCCTCGAGTTCACTACAATTTAATTCTTAAAACAATGGCACTTATCGCGGGCGAATGAAAATATGTTTTTCATGATTGAAAATAAAGCATTTGTCGCTGTATTCACTGTGATCTTAATCATAGTTCAAAAGTTGTGAGATAGCAAGTTCCGTCCTGATATGTTCTTCGTGAAGCTATTTGTTAAATTAAAATTTTAAACATAGTTAATAGTTAATAGTTAAATAAGCGAAAAGTTGTTTTAAATCTGGTGTCCTGATTAGTAGCTCGAAATCACTCATATTTTGTCATTTCCCATCGCTGCTAAGGCCGTAGCAGACGACAGCTTTTATTCCATCACATAAATCACATAAATCAAATAAATTTGTTTTCTTAAAGAGGGAGGTTATTTTCCCTACTAAACAAATTTTTACATTCGCATCATTTATGATTGAGAAAGTATTAGAATTGTTCGAAATTTGACACCGCAGTTTTTCAACGGATTTCCACGTTTCGAGACCCCCGGAATCCGCAAATCGCGTTTTTACGATGGCATCTGTTTGTCCGTCCGGCTATCCGCCCGTAAACACAATAAATCTCGAAAAAATGAACGGCTCAAAGCCAGCTTTAGCACACTTGTTCAAGGCCAGAAAAGCAAGGACAAGTTCGTTAACAGCTATTTATGATAAAAATTCAAAGTGAGCACATTTTGAAAATTTTTGAGACCACTTTTTTCTGAATTTAAAAATTCAATGTACGGATATTTATAGTATTAAAATGGACAAACAATTTATCCTTCTGACTTTTTTTGTTAAAAAGAACATTCTCAGAGTTATAGCATTTTCAAAATTTTTTAAATCAATCGAAATTCAAAATTTGAAGCCAAACAACGCACGATAATTCGTTAAGAATCACTTCGTGATGGGACGCGTACTTTTTGTTTTATTCGTGAAAAATAACATTGAAAATAAAAAAAAAATAAAATAATTTTTTTTTGGAAAAACGACAAAAGTTACGAAAAAAAAGATTTCACAAAACCTGTTTACAAATGTCTGTCGAAAATCTAGCGCACAGCGCGAGTGTCAGGATGAGAATGCGTACCTCAAATCCTACAGAGCATTGAGAAACTTAATCTTTGACTATACTTAATTAAGTACACAATTCAGAATATGAATACGCATATGAATACTGCCATCTAAAAGAGATCTTTTTGATAAAGTTTTATTCAAGCATTCCAAATGCAAAGAATAAATAATCGAGCGCGAAGTGGAAGGTATAATTATGTCCGAGCGCGAAGCGCGAGGTACTCCATTATCGGCGCGAAATTCAACTTTAATAATAATTTACTATATATACCTCGGATCAAGATTGCTTACAAAGATAGTGCAAATTAAGTTTGAATTTTTATAATTATATTATTATTTGTAGCTTATTTTACATTCATCTTTCTGAGTAAGCAAACACCCAAATAAATAAAGAGGAGTAAGAAAAAGGCATCTTTTAAATTTGTTTTCTTCTTTCCCTTCGTTCTTTTTGAGCATTACTAGCTCGTCAGCTAGCCCGTCGGGACTAAAAATGTTTTTTGAGTGTTTCATAAAAATATCTTTTTTGCAAATTTAAAAAAGGAGCCAGGATGCTTAAAGCCCTAAATATATATATATATATATATATATATATATATCTCATTACCTAGTCAGGCGAAAACTAATAAATTAATTTTTAGATGACTCCCGGAGAATTGATTAATATTTCCACTTTTTAATATTGAAAATGTTCTAATAAATAATTTTTTTCGTGCAATGCCTTTATAGAAAATTTATGCTCTTGGAATATTTGTAGTCACTTTTGTTCATTTGAAAAAATTAGTGATTTTATAAATTATCGAAAGCAGAACATGAGATGTGCAATCATTACAATTTAAAAAGTCATAAAATAATACATTTATAAAACATAAGTGATAATGAGTTTGGTTGTATAAGAATAAACACGGTCGACTAAATAGCCAGAAACATTAATATTTAGAGCAATACCACTCACTATAATGATAAATTAGTACGCGATTAAATCAAAGCACTAGACCGAATTCAATTGAGTGATACATTATGCTGGTAACTATAAATTCAATGAATACTGATCTCAGTATGGACATATAATTATTAACTCGAGAGACACTTGCTTTGTGAAATGTTTAAACCATAATTAATATTTCGTGGTATAGTATACACTACACATAGGGAAAAATTATTTTAAAAACAAAATTTGAGATAATTATAACAAATTGTATTATAGAAAAGAAAAAGGAATAATGTGTATAAATCAACGCTGGGTTTCACTTGCACTTTCTGGCATGATTATAAGTACATCCACAAAATATTTTTTTGCTTGATGTTATATTTTTTATAAACGTTGACACCTTAAGAATTTAAATGTGAACTTGAATCATATTTTTGTTTATTTCATAACTTGTAATAATTAATTACCATCTAACAAAATATCGAATGGAAATGTCGATTTTTCATACGAAACTTACGGTGACCTCGTAGCGCGAAACACGATATATTGTGACGTAATATGCTTTTAAAGCGAATGACAATACATTTGTCAGATTGATAAAGTTAATTGAAATAATTAAGGAGTATAAGCGAACAAATCGTGATACATCAATACATGATTCGTGAATAATTAGACAAATTCTGTATTTTTAAAACAGCAGAGTTAGAAGAAAAATTTAAAGGGGATCATATAAATATATATATATATCCGGTAAGAAGGCTTGTATTGAAAAGTAATCGAAAATTTCCTGTTCAATAGTTACGTGACATTTATTGAATCCTTTTCGATACCGTGTTAGTCCTCGCGTTTTGAATCCCCATAAATGAAGAAGTTATATCTCTAACTAATTCCCTCTTCCTTTTGAAGCGCTCTCTAATGCGTTAAACGAAAATGGTATTTTTAATTTATTTAAGGTTACGTTTGACAGCTCCGATCTACTTTGAAAGGAATTGGAAAGGGGCCATCCATATACCACGTGGACAATTTTTCACCACTTTTTAACTCCCTCCCCCCTCATGGACAGCCGTGGAATTTGAACAAATACCCCCCACCCCGTACTTTGTCCACGTGGACGTATTTTATGAATATATATGAATTATTAGTCTTCAAAATGTCCGGGAGGTCGCGACAATTCTATAGACGTCATTTGAGTACTCACTAAAATTTCCGATTCTTTTGTTTTCATATGTTAACAGTTCGAAAGTCGTTCGCTGGCTAACAGCTGTTGGTGCATTTTGCAACAATTTATCGTTAAACTGGTCAGAAATTCGAGTAAAAAAAACGTCATTTTAGTACTCTTCAAACCCACGGGAAATGATTGCTCAGATGCTAAAAACCAACAATAAGTTTGACTGGCAGTTTCTCAGTGGTGCCAAACTTGACTGGCAGGCTGTCAAACATGTAAAAAATTCGAGTGAAAAAACGTCATTTTAGTACTCTTTAAACACACGTGGAATGATTGTTTGAATGCCAAAAACTAACTAGAAGTTTGACTGGTAGCTCCTGAGTGGTGCCAAAGTTGATTGGCAGGCTGTCAAACATGCCAAAAATCCAAGTCAAGAAACGTGATTTTAGTACTCTTGAATTCCATTGTTGCGAGCTGTGAATTTACGTAACAAGTGAGATTTTCGTAGTTTGCTTTTTTATACACATATTCGTTTTATAAAAGTATCCTATAGATGCAAATTTTAGTTAATGAAAAGGACCATTCGGTTGCTGTTTAAAATGTCAGTCAACTTTGGCACTAATCAGGAGCTACCAGTCAAATTCTTTGTTAGTTGTTTGCACCAAAACAATCATCCTCAATGGGTTTGAAGAGTACTAAAATTACGTTTTTTCACTCGCATCTTTGACATGTTTGATAGTCTGCCAGTTAACTTTGACACCACTCAGGAGCTGCCAGTTAAACTCATTGTTAGTTTTTAGTATCCAAACAATCATTCCCCGTGAATTTCAAGAGTACTAAGATCACGTTTCTTGACTTAAATTGTTGGCATGTTTGACAGCCTGCCAGTCAACTTTGGCACCGCTCAGGAGCTACCAGTCAAACTTCTAGTTAGTTTTTAGCATTCAAACAATCATTCCACTTGTGTTTAAAGAGTACTAAAATGACGTTGTTTCACTCGAATTTTTTACATGTTTGGCAGCCTGCAAGTCAAGTTTAGCACCACTGAGAAGCTGCCAGTCAAACTTATTGTTAGTTTTCACCATCTAAGCAATCATTCTCCGTGGATTTGAAGAGTACTAAAATGACGTTTTTTTACTCGAATTTCCGATCAGTTTAACGATAAATTGTTGCAAAATACATCAACAGCTGTTAGTCTATCAACGATTTTCGAACTGTTGACTATGAATACAAAAGAATCTAAAATTTTAGTGGGTACTAAAATGACGTCCATAGAATTGTCGCGAGCTCCCGGACTATAAGAAGTCCAAAGGAGCGATGAATTGGCTGCAAAAATTAAATTAGCTTAGGAACGTGAGCTTAAACATGATTTGACTTTCAAAGAGAAAGTCGGGAAAAAATGGAAATAAAAATAAAATAAATGAAAATTATATTTTGCACTGGCACAATATAAAAGTTGAAGTATACCTAGAGTATACCTTGTTTCATTTCAGTATATTTTCCACAGATTTAGGGAAATGTGTCCACGTGAATTCTAGCTCGACCCCCCCCCCGGTCTCCCTCGTGGACAAGCGTGGAATTTTGCCATACCCCTCTCTCCCCTAAAGTGTCCGTGTGGTATATGGATGGCCCCAAACTAAATATTTTCGCTGCCTAATCGGGGATTCACAAAAGAAGGACAGAAAAGCCATTCCTATATATTTAAATTTCTAAAATACATAACAAACTATGTAGCTGGTGTTCAAAAGCAAGTTGGGATAATTTACAAAAACTGAACACAATAATGATAAGTTATTCTTTCATGTAAAATTTAAAATAAATATTCCAGCGTATATCAAGATTGGCGGTAGTGAAACGTCGCTAAATAAAAAAAGCATGAATCTTTTCTCGAGATAACATTAGTTATTGTACATGTTGCCGACGCACAGTGGGTCAGAAGCCACGAAAAGTTGGTCAAAAGTCGGATTTTTCAACTTTATTACTTTAAGCAAATGAATTGATCAGTATATTAGCAATACCTAAACATGATAAAAGCAAAAAAACAAAAGTGAATTACAAATCTTTTCCAACATTTTTAAGGCCCTGAATGTTACCCAACTGCAAAAATCGATTTCTAGTGATTATGCATTACAGACTTTGAGTGATGCTGTGTGAAAAGTAATATCAAAATTTTTAACAAATTTGATTTATATTTGCCGCATTTTATATGAGCTTACTTAATATGAAGTTTGAAATAAAAATTTTAGAAACATTCATAATGTTATTTAACTTACCTTAATGGCTAAAAAAATAAATAATGGCTAATAATAATGATGGCTTAAATAAATAAGTAATCTTGCCAAACATTGCCAAAGAAGTAAGGTTGTGGAAGTATTCTGAAGATATTTGAGTAAAGCTTTGCACAAAAATTAGAGCCGTGAAATAGCGGCAATTAGTCTAGAACGTTAATTTATAAAAAAAACATTAAGGCATATTATACGAGGTGTGTTGAAAAAATAAGGTGACTATGGTTTTTTCAAAAAATATTCTTTCATTCCTCAATATTTATGTTGTCCCCTTCAAAGTAATCCCCCTCAGATATAATACACTTATACCAACGCTTTTTCCAATCATCGAAGCACTTCTGATAATCATTTTGTGGTATAGCCTTGAGTTCTTTCAACGATGCAGTTTTTATCTTTTAAATCGTTGAAAATCGATGTCCTTTCATGGGTCTCTTCAGTTTTGGGAAAAGAAAAGTCACTGGGGGCCAAATTCGGTGAATATAAAGGCTGAGGCATGACTGTGGTGCTGTTTTTGGTCAGAAAATCTTTCACAAGCAACGATGAATGAGCAGGTGCATTATCGTGATGCAAAAGCCACGAATTGTTTTTCCAAAGTTTCGGACGTTTTTTGCGTATCGCCTCTCGCAAACGGCGCATAACTTGAAGGTAATACTCCTTATTGATCGTACGTCATAACCATATACCCACGATTCATCCCCAGTTATAACCGTTTGAGAAAATCAGGATCATTATTGAATTCATTCAACATCTCCTGAGCGATTGTCATGCGATGGATCTTTTGATCAAAATTAAGCAGTTTTGGAACAAATGTCGCTGACACACGCCTCATGCCCAAAACGTCCGAAAAGATAGCATGGCATGAGCCAAACGATATGCTAACATCTTCAGCAACTTCTCTGATGGTAATTCGGCGATTTTTCAACACCATTTTTTCCACTGTTTGAACGTTTTCATCTGTTGTTGACGTGCTGGGACGTCCAGGGCGAGGTTCGTTTTCGACATCCTCTCGGCCTTCTTGGAACAGCTTGTAACACTTATACACATTTTTCTTACTCAGAGTAGACTCATCGTATGCAACTGTCAACATTTCAAGAGTTTTAGAGCACTGGATTCCATTTTTCACACAAAATTTAATGCAAACTCTTTGCTTCATTTTTTTCGAAAGAAGAAAATCGCCGAGCACACCAAACCCTTCTAACCTTTTACGCCTCTGCCAGAAAAACAACACGAGCTATATAGTCAAAACTGTGAACATATGATCGTGACGAGTGTACCAACACAACAAAATAAAAAATTTAAAACTTGAATGTCCGTACCCCGTGAAAATTGAAAAGTCACCTTACTTTTTGAACACACCTCGTATGTGCGTCATTGCACTTATACACTGCAGAACGAATTATTAGTAGTTTTAAAATTAATGCGAGCCATTTTACGTTTGTTTTTATTTGGAAAAACATATTATGAAGTAAAATAATATTTTTTATTGTTATTTTAATGAATTTTAACAATTATTTATAACATCAAAATATTTCATATAATTGTTCCGTATTTCTTTAAAATAATTATGAAAAGTTATTAGAACAAAAAACACGGATTTGTGAGAATTTCTGTTAAAGGTTAGTCTTAATCTACCTGCTACCTGCTCACAACTGCATTAAGACAGGTGCCTCGCGAATACCTCGAACAGTCCGCGCGGCTCGAAGGTTGGGACAGTGCCGTAAAGCTACTTGCGTCAGGTAGGTAATATCTTCAAAGTTACTGCAATTTTTAAAGTACGCTGCCCTTTTTTATGTTAAGGAAAGTTTTATTATATTTACTACTACAGTTTAAATAAGCCACAGTGTCAATAAAGATATAAATATTAAGAAGAAAATGGATGTTCTTATGGACTCTTTTCCAGAAATCTTTCCTGGATCCTAGACTCACATATTTTCCAGTGGGCACAACATTTTAGAACGTAATTGGAACGTCCTAAAAACGTTTCTTGGACGTATAACTCAACAGACGTCCTATGAACGTTTTAAAAACTGTCCTAAGTCAGACCAAATAATGTTCGAAATACATCTTTAAAACGTCTCTGGAAGATTGTATGTTTATGGAACGCTATATGGACTGACTTAGGACATTTTCAAGCCATTCTAAAGATATTCTTTGACGCTTGTGCCCACTGGGTTAAAAATGGAAAAGTTTACAACAAATGCTCATCTTTTTTATTTCTATCGCAAAAAGGGTTATTTTTTTAATTATTTATTTTTCTCAAACTCTGTATCTGGAAACGCGTTTATGTTAGCGTAGACTTGCGTTTTGTTAATTTCAGCACTTTTTCCATTACTTATTGACAGAGCTTTGTTACTATGTTATTATAAACGTAAACTTTTATCATATTCTTGAAATGAAAATATCTTTACAGCTGTTTTTGTCAGCCAGAAAAATCTTTTCAAAACTGAAGTGAAAGATATAAGGGCAGAAAAACTGAAGATTTGAGGATCATCAACAGCGCTGATCAACTGGATCTCGCTACATTTCTGAAGCTAAGATCGTCAAAAAAGTATCTACTTTTCCAAAAATCAGGCCACAGAAATTTCAAGTCATCTGAAAATTCGGGTGCAGTTCCGAATAGGTAAACGTGACGATTTCCTTCACACTGTGTATACTTATGTATTTTGATGTGCTGATTACGAAAATGGAAGTGAAAATTGGCGACTCGGCGATTTTCATGGTGAAATTGCAAAAAAACCATAAAAAATATGGTTTTTTGCGTTTATCTCAGCCAATATCCAAAATCTCGCAAAATGTTTCAAAAAAAAATTGTAGATCATACAAAAATACACATTTTTTGCGTAACACGTTTTTTTCTACGAGTGATAGTTTCCAACAGAATTAGTGATATCTCGATTTTTATGAAAAAAAGAGTATTCTCCATTGGTTTCGGTTGGGTACCTACTCACGCTTTTCACCAGGGGAAGGTTGGAGTATTTTGCAAAGCATTTTTTTTGTTGTATTTATTAATTTTTTAATTGTTTTTTTTAAATTTTTGATGATTTTTAAATATATGTTAATTTATTTTAATTAGAAATTCTGAGTATATTCTATTTATTGTCTTGATTGTATACTCCTTATAAGTTTTTTTATAATAGTCTACTGAGTATATTTCGTGGCCAGGGTAATATGCTTTTATATTAGTAATTAATTCTTTAAACGGATCAGCAACTAATTTCTTTACGCGTCGCCGCCACAAAAATTCGCAGAGATGCTCTGCAATGTTGCTCTTACGCACTCCTCCTCGTGAGAGAAATCGTCACATCCACCGCCAAGATGACTCGATGTTTTGTGTGTGCGATTCTGAATCGGGATCCACAAATAGTTCGGAATGATTCACAGTTTTGTGGACAAATCCATGATCTTCGAAATTAATGTATCCCTTCCAACAATCGGTGTGGATTTCTTTCCCTTCCTCTACATGCTTTTTTACTGATGCAATTAAAGTAGCCTGATCTCTCTTATTATCGGGACAGATTTCCAACCGATAGTTGTAGGAATGTCCTCTGTGGATCATTCCGAGAATCCATGATCCTTCTACTACACGTCCTCGCTCGTATTTTCGACGGCCGATTTTGCACTCATCGATTTCAACAACTTCACCGACACCGCCGATGCGACCATCCTCTTCGAAGTTGCTGTCAAGAGCAAGCATGCAGACCTCTCTACAAAATGAGAAGCGGTCTGTAACTGTTTCTCAAAAAATAGATTGATTGTTTATAATGCAGCTTTCCCGGATGATTTGTTCAAAATTAAAATTTAACGCAAAACAATACGTAATGAGCATACAGGCTGCTGCAGAAATTGCCGCATCTCTCAAACCACGTGTTTTCTGCAACGGTAATACTGTGACGATATTTGTGTATTTTATAACAAAGGAAAGATCCGCAAACATGTTCAGACTCCACAAGAGTCATCTTCTTCTTATGTTTTGAGCAAAATCGTTAAGAAGGAATTAATTCGATTTGTCGCAACCACTGAAGAGTTGTTTCCCTTTCTTGCAGAATCTTAGATAAACTAAAAATATTATATGTTTCATCCATCTTGACGAGGACTCAAGAGAGGAATATCTCGAAAATAATATTGCATGCAAGAAACATACGCCCTTAAGTACTATGAGCGCGGATGGTGGAGAAAGACCTGTCGCTAATTGCATTGAAATTTGTAAATTTGTTACATTTCATCAGATATATCTGTGATTTTCTCGGAAAATATTACTCGTAGAAAAAAATGTATCATACAAGAAATGTGTATTTCGATAAGATCTACAACTTCTATAGAAACGTTTTGCGAAAATGTATGTATTGGCTGAGATAAACGGAAAAAACCCCGGCATCCCAATGACTGGTCACAAAAATAACTTAGTTCAGACACGACTCCCTTTCCAACGTGTCATGGGGGGCGGGAAGGCACCCCTGTGACTGGTCACAGAAATAATGTAAGGTCACACCCCGCCCCTTTTCCCACGCGTCGTGGGGGCGGGAAGGCACCCTTGTGACTGGTCACAGAAACAATGTAAGGTCACACCCCTGCCCCTTTTCCCACGCGTCATGAGTGGCGGGAAGGCACCCCTGTGACTGGAACCAGAAAAAACTTAGGAAACGGATTCAATAACGCGTATAAGACGCGTTGCTGACACTGGGGGATGGTTAGCACTCGAATACGAAAAGAGCATGATTTTTATGGTTTCTTTCATAAAAATCGAGATATCACTAATTTTCTCGAAAATTATCACTCGTACAAAAAAATGTATCCTACAAAAAGTGTGTATTTCTGTAAGATCTACAACTTTTATTAAAAGCATTTTGCGAAATTTTGCATATTGGCTGTGATAAACGCAGAAAACCACATTTTTAAATAATTTTTCCGCGATTTCACCATGAGAATCGCCTAGTCGCCAATTTTCACTATCATTTTCGTAATCAGCGCGTCAAAATACATAAGTATACGCAGTGCGAAGGAAATCGTCACGTTCACCGATTCGGAACTTTATTCAAGTTGAATTAACGAAAGAGCAGTATCTTCTGATTCGAAGAATATCGAAGGTATATCACCACGATTTGTCTCCATCATACAATGATGTAATAGTCCCAAAAAAAGAGTGTTATCCAACAAACATTCAAATCAGTGAAAATCTTTGTGAAGTGAAACTACAAGACCTACTGTATCATGCAACAAGCAGGATTCTCTCACTTCTGACACCTGGTCATGATACTTATAATGAATTTGTTGAATATAAGTATATTTTAAACGTGAAATTTGGTTTTGATGGTAGCGAAGGACATTCTCTGTGATATCAGAAATTTAGTAACCCGGAATCTAGTGATGCTTATCTTTTTGGGGCATTTATAGTGCCTATTAGACTGACAGACAAAACAACAAATACAGTGATCTGGTAAAATCCACGAGTTTCTTCTACTCGATTACTCGATTACACGTTTTGACAAATGAAGGTAGGCACATTCGTAACGACATTGCAAGTCTACAGCCCTTTATTTCGAACAACACATCAGTAGAATTTACTTCAATGCTGACTATAATTAAAATTACATACCGTCTAGATAGCGAACAATGGAAGGGAATTAATTTTTTCTCATCAATTGTTTAAACATACTGATGTACAGTTTCGATTCTATTTAAGTTAATATTTCATAGAATTGTATAACATTTTGTTACATTTTTAAATTAGATGGATGCGAATGATGGAAACAAAGTTCTAAAAGTGTGGAAAAAAGAAGAAATCTAGAAAGCTTTTCAATCCCAAATGGGACCTAATGTGGCTTTTCCAAGAGATGGACAGAGAAACTCTAATAATGGCAACACAGCTAGACGATTCTCCTCTTATCCGAAGCTTGCAGCCGAAATCACAGGTGAAGCTTCAAACTTTCCTTCGTCACAATTATCTAGTATTTTCGAATAGTCTCCTTTAAATACATTACAATTTCTTCAGGACTGGACGATGTACTAATATCTCGTTTTGAAGATATATTAATGGCTTATATCTAGTGGATAACTATTAAATATGGAGAAAATTAAAGAGTTTTGCAGGGAGACTGCCAGACTTTATGTGGAAAGTTATTGGTGGTATCCAATGACACCAAACATCCATAAAGTTTTAATCCACGGACCTGTTATTGCAAGTGAGTCTATTCTTCTTATTGGTCTATTATCAGAGGAAGCCATGGAAGCCAGCAATAAAAATATTAGAAAATATCGAGAGCGATTTACAAGGAAATTCTCTCGCGAAAAGACAAATAAGGACATTTTCTTACACTACAAAAAACAGTATAGCTGTTTTAGCTAGAAATATATTGCTGGGGAGATATAGCTGAATTTGCAATAAAGTTTAGGTACAACTGCAAACTAGATAGCTAAGATATATAAGCCGTCTGTCTCCTGCAGACAGAAAATGTGGGAGATAATTCTATCATCATTCGCTAAACATTCTAGCAGTCATGATCAAACAGCATATTTCCTGTAATTAGTTTGTTCGTACAGCTAAAAATTCTAACCTAAAATAATTTTAGCATCAGTTTTATGCCTATAAATTGAAATGCATTAAAAAACATTACCGCCTTGCATTAGTTCGCACAACACTAACGCCCGAAATTTCCGTAAATACAAGAAGCTCGTGCCTCGTGTCGTGTGACTTGTGAGAGTTAAAAAATGAATAATATATGCAGCAATACCACGACAATGATGGAATCAAATATGAAAATAAGAGATGCTTGATTAGCTGTAACCTCCAGAATTATATTGAAGCTTTCAAAGGAAAGTGAGTATTCTTTTAGCAGTGCGCGTATAACCAAAAAAAAGATTGTTTACAACTTTTTCTCGATTCGCCCTATTGTACATATTGATAATTATTGATTATAACTTATTGTTTTCAATTTAAGATTTTTAATGAGTAAGTCATGTATGTATCTAATACATAAATAAAGGTTTAAGTATTTATCTATATGGTTGATATATTTTTTGTCACTATACCTAAAAATATATCGGCCTATTAGCTAGAAAAAAATATAGACGCTTCAGTCAGTAAACGCAGCTAGATAGGCTGTCAAGTTTAGCTATATTTTTCACCTAGAATGTCCAGCTGAACCTGGATAGGTGTGACACCTATACTTTTTTAGCAATAGAAATATAGACATGATAGCTACATTTTCTAGATACTGCACCTATATTTTGCCTGCAAGAAAATCTGTTTAATATAGCTAACTATTTAGGAAGACGAAATCCAGCGATACTTTCTAGCTGGGATAGCAAGAATTCTAGGTAATATATCTAAACATTTTTTTCAGTGTACGGTTGCTTCCCAATTCCTGCCCGAAACTCTCTAGTTCTAGGGAAAAAAAGAAACTAGGGATTTACCAAAGCGAGTCCAAGATCTCCTGATACTAACGAATAATAAAAATTACAAATCTCAAGATGAAGGTTTTCGTTATCTTTTTATGTTTTAAATCAACCTATAATTTTTCTACCATTTTTATATTACATTTCATTCACCGATTAGAACTTACAATTTCTCTTTCTAAGAAATAAAAAATTTGTTGTAACATTTTTTTTATCAGAATCTTTAAAAATATCAAAGTTTTGAATTTTCTATATAAAATTCATTATCAGCGAGGCGCCATTTACTCTGAAGTCGAACGTTTCGAACCTAAGAATTTTGCGTGAAGTCTTAACGAAATCTGGTAATGCTATGAAAGTCATGAAATCGTAGCGTTGAAGTCGTTTTAGCTATGACTAAGTCAGTGAAACTATGTTAGAAGTCGTAAAGATAAAATAAGAGTCGTCATACAATGTAGTGAGTCCACAAATACGAACGTAGCGTCGTGCGAAATCAGTAACGAGTCAGTACGAAGTCAGAATGAAGTCGGAGGAAGTCAGACGAAATCGACACTTCCGCGTGCGGTAATTCCAAACGGCAGGGTGAAGTTGTGCCCTTGCATCGATTCTCTGAAGTATATTTTGTCCCAGGCGCGGCTATCTTCAGACTGTAATTGTCGGGCGTGTATTATGATATAAGAGAAAAGCATGCGTTATGAAAAAAGTGATGAAAGTCTATAAGAGAGCTAGTTTAAATAGCTTGGATCAACAGATGGGGTGGCAGGCAAACTAAATGCAGTGAAGACACATGAAACACAATTCTGTACAACTGAAAAATTTTTAATAATTAAAATAAACAATAATGATATTTTTTCTTGAAACGATTTTATATTTGACTCCCCTTTTGTGGGCTACCTATCCTGAGTATTTTTTGCAAGAAAAAACCAAGTGAGAAATAAAATATGGAATTTTACAATATAAACAATATTTAATGACTTTTTATTCATGCTTATTAATGATTATTTCATATTAAAAAAATTATTAAATAGCCAATAAATTTCAATAACAATGTATTTTTTGGTTACTTCGCTTATTTTCGTTAGGAAATGAATATTTTATTGTGGGAAAAGGCGGTGTTAAAAATACAATTAAAAAAATGCATCTTTAGATTATGTATTGTAGGTCTTTCATTTCTTCTTGACTAAACGGTACTTTTTTTTAGAAAAAGATTGAATGGCCAATATAATTTACTATTTATGAAATTGTAGGTTATTTCTTATTTTGTCGGTTTAAATAAATATATTTTGGCCATAAAAAGACTAAATTAGAAAATGCAGAGCAAAAATGTATTTTAAGGTTATCTCTTACTTTTTTGGTGGGAAGAAAACCAATATTTTATGACTTAAATGGGGAAAGTTGGTAATAAAATTGAAAAATAATGCAGTTTTAGGTAACATCTTCTAGGTGGGTAGAAATTGCCTCTTTATGCCTAAACTAAATATTAGCTCTTATGAGGCCGCAGCCAGATTTTCTAGCTGGAAGAATCTAGGCTTTCCCTCTGCTGGCCCTCAACAGGATATTTCTGTGTGCTACTTGACTTAAATTGTGGGTCCGGATGCAATAAGGGCACATAAAATTTTTTCGTGCGAAAACGAAGTCCCCTGGAGGCTTTAGAAAAAATTTTCGAATTTTAATT
>NC_046659.1:57171382-57176995 GCF_010883055.1 Belonocnema kinseyi
AAAATTAAAATTCGAAAATTTTTTCTAAAGCCTCCAGGGGACTTCGTTTTCGCACGAAAAAATTTTATGTGCCCTTATTGCATCCGGACCCACAATTATTTATGTACTCACTTTTTAGCACTATATTTTTAAATTAAACTAGATAAAAAGCTTTATTCATAAAGATATATTTAAAAAATAATTTCTATCAATTAATTATTTTCTCGAGGGGACCATGTAAAGCCCTTGACAGGTAAAACGGGTAATACAGCTGTGAATGCAAAAAAGCACAATAATGTTATTATGTTTAATTACACTTAAATTTAAAAAATTAAAGGTTAAAAAAATTACCCAGATGAAAACTTTGAAAAATTTTCATTTTTTTCTGAAAAATTTAAAACATTTGGTGCCTTAAAAATTTGAAAATAATTTCCCTTCAAAGATCGATTTAATTAGAAATCATGTAAGTACGTTTCAAAATCATATATAACAAAATGAGATTAAAAAAACCTTTTTTCCTAATTTCTAAAGTATCGGATGAATGCCGTCAAGCATTTATGATATCTCTCTCAGAGTGGCATCGTGGCTATGGGGCTTATGCGTTGGACTTACAAGCGCGCGATGCGTGCGTTCGATTCTCGGCGCTTGCGAATATTTTAATAAACTGCGTTTCACATTAGATATTAATAATAAGTCTTCTCTAGCCAAATTTAACAATTAGTTTAGTTTTAGAATAACGTGCGGAGTATAGTTAAGAACTGAATGTCAATAAAAATACGAGAAAAGCAGGAGTGTTTGTCAGAGGCTACAGAAAGGTGTAAAAGTTCTTTAGATTTAACTTTTACAAAGAAATTATATTTAACACATGGATTAATATTTTCCTTCTTGAATCAAAAATTTCTGGTAATAGATTATGGCAATGTGCTAGTTAAACTTTTTTACTATTAGAACCATAGCATCATACTTCAGACTTTAAAGCATGATCAATTTTTGAATAATTTAATAATATTTTATTTGAATCAACAAAAGAAGAAGCAATATAATATGCATTTGGCCGAGCGTTGACGCCTTTGTTTGCGCCTTCGATAGATTGCCACTTTAGGGCATCGATAGAAAATAGGAAATCTAGACAGGGCCTCTTAAGAACCAAGTTATAATTTCTACCCGGGGTTGTCCGTTTCCTCGCAATTAAATAGTTGTTTTTTTATAGAAAAAATTAAATAGCCAAAGAAATTCCTTAGTAGTGTTTTTCAGGTTATGTCGTTTATTTTCGTGTAGAAATGGATATTTTATAATTCAAAAAGTGTACGCTAGAAACAACATTCACAAGTAATGCATTTTCTGGTTACGTTTTAGACGTCTTCCGTTTCCTCTAGACTAAATAGAGGTATACAGTACTTTTGATTGATACAGCCTTGATAGCAAATAACCTTATGAATAATATGCTTTTAGGTTACGTAGAACTCACTTTCGATGGGAAATAAATATTTTATGATTTTCTGACTCTGTGTGTGCTGAAACGTAAAGATCCGTTAAAAATCAGACATGAAAAATTTGGACGATTACATTGCATTCTTATAAATGAGAATCTAAAAATATACAGTTTTTATGCTGTACATTACTTCATAGATATATGAATATATGTAAAACAACACTCGTGTACTAAATTATTATGGTTCCATATAAATTTATTTAAAAAACGTACTCATTGGGTACGAAATAGACGAAAAACCATAAAATTTCATTTCTCACACTGAATAGCGTTAAAATTTTACCTGCTGATTTTTAACGCTGTTTATTCTTTTCTATTATATCTAGTGGACAACGCAGTTATGAAAAACATTTCTGTGTTCAAATGTTGTCACAGGGTTATACTGCTCAACATGTCGAAGGCATTCCTGGTTAGAGTTGGATTTTTATTTGATCATTTTTACACGGGGCTGTCCCGGTATATATCATCAGTTACGGACGCATTTTTATAATGCAATCAAGTGATCTGATGAGAGCAGTCTGCCCAGACATATTGGCAAAGCCTGGTTTTTACCCCATCATTGACGGAGTGGGATGCAGTCAAGTTCACGATGGGGGGGGGGGGGACCTACAGCTTAAGGTAGGTTCCGAACCACCAGAACCTCGGTAAAGGTACATTGAAAAATTTCTAGAGGTACCGACTCAGGGATCGAACCCCGGACTTCTGATGATTATTATTATTATTATCATCATTACAAAAAAGGGAGGAATGGCGGGAATGGGTTATAGAATTTTTAGATTGATCTAAAATTATCGTGTTATTCATTTAAATAACACACTCGTTCTGCAACACTGTTCCCGGCACATTAAATCTTAATTCTTAATCTAATAGTCAAAAAAATATTAAATCATAAGTTTCAATGATGTAAATTTCTTTTTTTATATCGAAATATGTGTTAAACAAGACTATTTTATTACATTGTCACAGTTCTTTAGTTAAGTGTCAAAAAATTACCTAATTCGTACAAAATATTAAAAAATCTATGAAATTCTATTTCTTACATCAAAATTCATGCAAATTTAGACCGTTAAGCTTCGAGGATGTACACTTTTTTCTGCATATCTGAATACGTTTTGAACATGACTATTTAATTTCTTAATCATGGTATTAAAGTGTCAAAAAAATTAATGACAGTTTATTAAATGTCCATCAAGTTAGCGAAATAAATTTAAAAGAATGCAAAGTTATCCTATCAGTAAGTTGACATTTTTTGGTCTCGTATTTTTGTTGTAAAAACATTTCCGCACTTTTTTAATTAATCAATATTTTATGTTTCGTCAACTTTATATCAAGATTGTCGACTCTAAAGCTGCCAATTCTCAACCATTTAGCTCTTTGATATCGTTATTATTAACATTGTTGCGTTGCTAATGTTATTTCAAGTCATCGAGACATTTACTCTTTAATAATAAAAACAAGAATGAAAAAAGAATTTTTGACACAAATAATTAGCAGCAAAATACAAATAGGACATTGTTGCAATTATCTAAAGTTATCGTGCTCACTCGATAGACATCGGGATCGAGTCGCATTCACATAGTCGAAATGGGCGTCACGACGCTGTTAGTCCAAGAGTCGAGACCGTTGTTGGCGAGTTATCAGGTAACGATTCTGCCACTATTTGCCTGATTGTTGAGAATATACTGATCACCAAATGTGGCTTCTCCAGGGATAGTCTCGGGGAGATGGTGTTTAATTACTCATTCGAAGTTGTAAAAAAAATGATTAAAATAAGTCATAGGGTAACGGCTTAATCTTTCTGTGTTGTATGTCAACACAATTAGACAATGTTCCGTACAATTGGCAGAACAAAAGGCCGGTGCGGAAGGGGGGGGGGCATAACGATCTAGAGGTGTAAAAGAATATGTCATTTTAAAGTTATTTTATAAAACCGAAATTTTTTATATAACATTCTACTCATTGTTTAAAACATATATTCGAAGAGGCAGAACAAAATCTCGTTGATAACATCATGGCGGAACATCGCAAACTGTCCGGTTTTGACATTGGTCATTGTTCTGCCTCTTCGAATATATGTTTTGAACAATGAGTAGAATGTTATATAAAAAATTTTGGTTTTAGAAAATAACTTTAAAATGACATATTCTTTTACACCTCTGAATCGTTCTGACCCCCCCCCCCCTTCCGCACAGGCCTTTTGTTCTGCCAATTGCATGTCAATTGCATTGTCTCCACATTCAACGCAGAAAGATTCAGCCGTTACCCTATGACTTATTTAATCATTTTTGTTTAAAACTTTGAATGAGTAAATAAACACTTCATCGAAGTCAACAACTAACGAATTCAAGAACTAGAGTCAAACGAAGTCACAAAAGTACGGTTTAAGTCGTATGACATTGCTGAAATAACGTTACATTGACTTCAACGGACTTCGAAGTGAATAGCCCCTCAATTATCAGTGACCTTCATAATACCTAAATACCAATTTTGGTGAAAATTCAATTAAATTTGGACTTCTGACCAACTTTTTCTCATTCCTGGCCCATTGTGCGACGAGGGAAACCCATATACACGAGCTTGCACGCGGGAACCTTACAGTGTCATTATTATTGTAAACCAATAGCGGAAAGTCTCTGGGATATAGACTTCGTATGAAAGAGGTCTGAAAGCGTAGTGTAAAATAAGAGGTAGTTTAGGTAATTTGGTGCCCGGAGCTCGCGGCGGGGTGATGATCGTGCGATGGCCCATAATTTTGTGATAGTCGTGCCGTGGCCGACGGTATCGGTGTCATGCGGTGAACATCCTAGTACGGTGAAAACGTGAAACGAGAATTTAAAAAAATTACAAAAATATAAGTTCTGCACAAAAAAATTGTCTATATTTTAGAAACAGTGTACATCAGATTCAGAAAACATGAAACATGTACCATTTTTAGCAGTTCCAGCAATCTGTATCCTATAATATTTAAACAATTCCTGAAAAAAGTTCAGGTTAAATTAAATGTATGAACTTTTTGTGGTTTAACTGATTTGTCTAAGAAGACCAAGATAAATTGACTAGATAAAGCTCTATGGGCATTTCTCAGGAACCTCTGATTCATATATTATTCCTACACATATTACAGTTTCTGTGCCAAAAGTTCGATTTTGTAGAATTTCAGTCAACCTGACACAATGCTTTAATAGTTTGTTAACAAATTTCCAAATTAATTGAATAAACAAATCTCCAAGAGAATTTTTGTTGTTGAAAATTTGGATACATACATTATTTTTAGAGATATTTCAATCGTCTTAGAGCTTACATTTTTAAACCCTTTTGTCTCAAATATATAGGACAAATGCACAAGACAAAGATCCAGACGATTTTTCAGAAATTTTGATTCATAAATTATTTCTAAGGATATGGAACTTCTTATGCCTAAAATTTCATTTTTAGCAGTTTTTGTATTATGTATATTAATCGAAAACCATTTTTAGTCTTTTTTGGGTTGAACAACTTTTGTGAATTCATTCTCTCGTATCTTGTGCCATTTTAAAAAGAATTTACTTTTTTAAATTTTCAATGTTATTTTTCACGATAAAAATAGAAAATCATATTAATAAAAAAAACAACATTATTAACAATTTTTTTGCTTTACTTTCGGTAAAAAAATGTTGTCACAATCTTGTAGATTGATCGAAAAGTAACATTTTTCATCTCTTATCTTTTTTTCTTCATATCGTGCGTTATTTGGCTTAAAATGTTCACCTCCGTTTTTTTTTAAATTTTGTAAATGCTATAGCTCTGGTAATTTTTAGTTTGATGAAAAAAGTCATTAGTATATATTGTTCGAATTTTTGAATAATACGAATATACGCACAGAGAATGTTTGAATTTTGAAAAAAGTAGCCTCGCAAATATTTAAATTGTGCCTACTTTTTGAATTTTTAGCAAAAATGGCTGGCTAACAAATTTGACCTTTAGGTTAGGACATTAAATAAGTGTATCAAAGACCAATATAATAGAGTAATTATTTCAAACGTTATCGTGCTCACAGCCAGATAGATATAAAGACAGATAGATAGACATACATAAAAATTCGTAAAAACCTTTTTTTCGGATTCAGGGGGTTTCAAAACAAAAAAAAACATAGGGGGGGGGGG
>NC_046659.1:57177005-57199298 GCF_010883055.1 Belonocnema kinseyi
GGGGGGGGGGGTCGAATTTTACACAAATGTAATACCTTCTCTGGTGAGAATGTAAAAATGATTTAATTTGTTAGGAATAATTTTTGCATAGTTCTGTTTTTGGTTTTAATTGTCAGAAAATTGCATTAAAAAAATTAAAAAATGAATTTTTTGAAACCCCACACACGAGACGAAAAAGAAATTAAAAGACAAAAGTTGTGACGAGAATGTGCCCACGCAGCGGGCAGATTTTTTTTCTACTGTTAATGACGTTTTTCATGATTAAAGCAAAAACTACGCATCCTATCAAAAAGTGATAGATAACAAATTTGTGGATCTTCTTCAAATGCACTATTTTTGTTTCCTCATCCTTCACCGTATTTTGCGTAGTTTGGCCGAAAAATGTAATTTTTTGATTTTTCATTATTTTGTATGCTGTAAAAATTTGAAATTTGGATTTTTCAGGAAAATTCAAAAAGTTGTTATGATAATCTTGTGGGGCATTCGAAAAGCACAATTTTTCTTCTATATACTTTTTTTCATATCGTGAGTTATTTGCCTTAAAATGATCGTTTTCTTGTTTTTCGGAATTTTGTAAATACTATATCTCTGGTAATTTTTAGTTTTACGAAAAAAGTCATTAGATAAATTGGTCGAATTTTTGAATAATACGAATATCCGTACAGAGAATTTTTGAATCTTGAAAAAAGTGGTCTCAAAAATATTCAACATGCGCTCACTTTTTGAATTTTTATCCAAATTGGCTGGCTAACGAACTTATCGAGTTCACAGACAGACATAGATACATACATACAGACGCATTCGTAAAAACCTTGTTTTGGGATTCAGGGGGTTTCGAAACGTGAACAGTTGACAAAATCTGGGGGGGGGGGGTCGAATTGTAACTCAGCAGTGTGCTTAACTTGGACTTCCTGGTATGATTATAAGCACCTGCTGTATTAAGTTGAACTAATTGTAAGAGGTCAACAATTATTCAGTCACCTTATCAGGAAAAGAAGTTTTAAGTTGGGTTTAGATATCTATTCAAGATACGTGAATGAAAGAAGGGCTGTTTCCTGGAGGATTTAAGAGGTAACTGCCCGAGGTGGCCAACCAATTAGCTAACTCTGTAGCACTTCGCCTCCAAAAACCGTTAACGAAGATTGGACAAAGGAAGAAATAAAGTCTCTCAGTACTATCTATACGAGTTTTGCCTCGGGCTTCTTCAACTTTAGTTTTATATTTTATACCAGCATCAACTAGAGGCCTGGACTTTTATACTCTGTCATCTTTGCAAGATAAATAATTTGAGATAGGGTAATGAGAGAAATCGCTAGACAACCTTCAGTAATGGGCTTCCTCCTCTATAACTTTCGTCTGAGAATATTAAATAAGAAAATCAAGATCAAACTTTTTCCTTACATGACGCTTCTTCACGTCTAAGTTTATAGTCGGAGATCCATAATGTATTTTTAGCATGTGAGGGAGGGTCGGGTGTGTGTGTGGGGGGGGGGGGATGCAATCATCACTTCAACGTTATTTCAATAAAGTAGAAAAATTTCTAATTTTCAAGTTGATTTTTTTTGTGATCAGTATCAGGACAACGAAACATTGTTCTGTGCAGTTGGTAGATATAGGTCGGGGGAATGGATGGCCAAAGCCACTAAAGACAGAAGATTTAAAAATTTCTTCTTAACCTCTGAATTTAAATATATATTTTTATACGTATTATCCGGAATTTATATTTTCAAAAGAAGCAACAAATTTCGGGATGAAAGACTATGGAGAAAATTATTTTGAAAAAAGATTCCTCGAAATTCGCTTAAGCTGGGACATAGAGGTAGCTGTAGAAAGTTTAAGATTATTTTGGCAGAGCTTAACACTATTTTGCCTTCTTATTCAGTAAACCATTTGAAAGTCTCATATTAACTTTTGAAAGAATACCTAAAGTCGTATGTATGTGTGTGTCAGCTGAAAAGTTATCTTTCGAGTACATCAATATCTAAACATTATCTATACTCTAATTTTTTATTTTTTTATTAGTTAAATGTTTATAGTCGCATGAACTGCCAGGGTCATTAACGACGGTACTGTGAGGTTAACTATAAACTGTAGGGTATCTGTGTAGGGTAGGGTATCTGTGTAGGGTAGGGTATCTGTATCCATTTCATCGCGGTCTACCTGCTTGTCTGGCAAATGCCCGACTCGCACTATTGCCTGCTAAGATTACCCCCACCATTGCATCCGGCGCGATACCCCTCGCTTGCTTTTTCTCGCCTGGGATTACATATTCGAAGGTTGGCGTACCTGAGATATTTAAGGATTCCCTGCAATAAAATTAAGCTGTTGCCCCTTTTGGTTCCATTTTAGGAATTTGCCATGGAGTTTATAACCATAAAATTCGAAGATTACAAAAAATCTTTCATAAAATTGAAATTGTTTTAACTTTATTTGTATAATATTCGTCTTTTTAGTTAGAAAATTATATATATATATATATATATATAAATATAATATACATAAAAAATACTATATTTTAGAATATTTCTTGATTCAAAACTAATTTACTTAGTTCAAAATTAATTTCTTCAGAGAAAAACGTAAGTAGTTTCTAGAAAATTGGTTATGTTTTGGTTGAAACTTAATCTTCTTAGACGAAAATTCAATTTTGTGGTAAAAATTAATTTGATTTCAAATTTAAATATTTTCCGTTTCAAAAGTCGTTTTTCTTCTTCAAAAATTGATTTTTAAACTTATAGTTAAACTATTTTATCGATGTTTGCACTTTTTTCAGTTCAAAATTCTATTATTTGGTTACAAATTCGTGTATTAAAAAGTCTTGTTTCTTGGTAGAAGATTTATTTTCTTGGTGGAAACTTAACACAAATATTTGTATTAAACTATTTCATTAGAAATTAAACTATTTTCTTGAATTAAAAATTTACATTTTTATTGAAAATTCATATTCAAAAAGATTTCAAAACTAATTTAAATAGTTTAACTAAATATATATTTTTGAAGATCATGAAATAAGATTTTGACGTTTTTAAATAATTTTTAAACTTTTCAGATAGTAGCAAGATACACTTAAGATTCCTGTACATTTTAAAAATGATTTTTCATTTAAAGAATATAACTTTTAATGAATATTTAACAAGATTTCAAAACAAATTTGGATGTATAAATAACAATTGAACAATGATTGATATGTGGCAACTCAAAATAGAAAGGATTTAATTTCAAATTTAAATAGTGTCCATGAAAAAATGTAATCTTTTAAGTTTTAATGGTTTTCACTGAAAATTGCTTAAAATTATATAATTTTAAAACATTTCAGATTTTTAAAAATTAATGTCGAAAATATATTTAAAAAGATTTAAAAAGATTTCCGAAATTGTCCGAAAATAATATGAAAGATTTTAAAAGCTTATTTTAATTTTGCAGGATTTATTAAAAGTTTCATGGAAAACTCGAATGATATAAAAAGGAGTTGTTAAGAAGTTTAAAAAGAATTAAAAAAGTGATAACAAATTAACAAACATTCCATAACATATTCAACAAAATTTATATTTTTGAAGATTTTGAAATCAAATTTTGAAACTGTTTAAGCATATTGAACGGCTGAAAAAGAAGAAATAAATTTGACTAAAGTTTCTAGAAATATTAAAAATTAGTTTATGTTTTAAGTATAGCTTCTACTTAATTAATATATGGGTAAAAGCTATCACAGGGTTCCCATCCAGCCCCTTAACCCAGCCTGCGGGGGGTCTATTGTTTCGGCCGAGTCGAGCGACGGGCGGTACAGTCTTCTTCAACAAGATGCAAGGTTCGCACTGTGAATCCTACACGGGTTGCAATGATACGAATCCTAAAAAGAAGAATTTTTTGTTAAAAAATAAATCATCATGAAATATCGTAAAATATAACAATTTCTAGTTCCAGGAACAAATTAGATGAATAGATTTATATATTTTGGAAATTCAAGTACAAGAAATTCGTTTTTCCATTCAAATAGCTTGAGATTAAGTTGAATGTCTCAGTTAGTCACAAATGTTAATAAAAATGTATTAATAAATATTTTAATGAACAATTCATAATAGTAAAGTATTAATTATAAAATATTCTAGGATTTTTCACAGAGTGAATCTTAGCACGCAGTGCTATTATTCATTCTAATTTTAATTTAGAAACCGAATTTTTTCTACGTATAACTGCCCAAAAATTTGTTTTCGTTTATCAAATATTTGGTTACAATCACTATTTACAATAATGTTTATTCTTAACGTTTTAATTATTTTTATGATTAAACGTAATTCTTATATTAATTTGTACATTGAATCAACCTAGTACTAGTTGTACAATATTTTAAAATTCAAAGTAATAAGGTTTATGTATTTTTAACTTAAAACGTTAAAAAAATAAATAATATGTAAGATAGTAACATTAACCAATTTCTTAATTAATACCGTGTAAATTATATAAATTCCAAATTCTGCGTGTGTGAAACTCAATTTCTTTAGAATCTATATATGGTAAAATTACTTTATTTCAAATTAAAACCATTAATAGTTACATCAATTTAAATTCATAGAAAATGTTTCCACTAAAATTATAGAGACATTCTATGAATAAGCATTGCGAATACAAAGGGATTATAAGTACAATGGATACTAATTTCAAAATATCAGGTATACCCGCCTCTGACCCGAGGCGAGATATACTGGGTAGAGGCAAGTGATGGGTAGCAATGGTGGGGGTACACTTAAGCAGGTATCAGTGTGAGTCGGGCTATGACCCGATCTTATATTATTTCTATGACCAGTCACAGGGGTGACTTCCCGCCCCCATGGGGCGTTGGAAAAAGGGCAGGGGTGTGATCTTACATAATATTAATTTGAAACATATTATTAGCTAAGATTAATGGAATTTTCAGATTAAAAAACTATTTTTCAAACAAATAATTCATTTACAACAAAGTAATTCGACTATTAAGTTGTGAAATCCATTAATTGTTTAATTTCCCAGTGCAGTTTAAAACTGATAATATAACTAGGCATTGATTTTAATGACTTTTTTAAACTACACAATGTTATTATAATAAATACAGCATAATAAAGTATAATAATAATTAGAGGATGATCTTCTAATTAATTAATATATAATAATATTGTACATGAATTTTATTGTTAATAACATTGATATTAAATAGCTCCTAATATAGAATATATTGAATATAAAGAACATCCTCTAATTATTATTATATAAAAACCTGATCTTTAAAAACATAATAATAATAATAATAATAAGAGCCTTAGTGGCTCAGTCGGTTAGACTAATAATTTCATTAAGAAATAATAAATTAAGACATAATATAATTTGAATCAAGTATTTTGATCATGGACAACCAAGGATAACTGAATCAATACGCTTTACGGCGGGTATATTTCAAGGAGACTCCTTCAGCGCACTATAGTTCTTTTCAGCATTGAATCCATTGAGCAAAACACTAAACAGCATCTCTCATGGGTTCACAATTCATGATAATGAGGATGGTCATAAAGTGACCCATCTTCTTTACATGGATTACCTGAAGCTGTACGCTAGTTCAGGCCAGAAACTGCAGCAGGTAATTGATGTCACAAAGCAGTTTTCCAATGATATCTACATGGAGTTCGGACTAGATAAATGCAGAACAGCGCATTTAATCAGAGGGGAATTAGGGACCGCAGAGTTAGAGAACGAGTTCGAAAATGACATCGAGGCATCGGCTACAGGCGAATCATATAAATGTCTGGGTATTCTTGAATCTAAGGGTATTCAACATACGATAGTTAAGACAAGCCTAATGACTGCCTTTACTACGAGATTCAGATTAATTATGAAGAGTTTTCTCAACTCGACAAACAAAATCAGGGCGATCACACATATGCCATCCCTGTCATCACGTGTTCCTTCGGGCTCATAAAATGGTGTAACACTGACCTTGAAAAGTTAAACAGAGCTGTTCGCGTAGAAATTGACGAAGCACCGAATGCACCACAGAAATTCAGCGATTGTAAGGGTAGTTCTACCACGATATTTAGGGGGTAGGGGCGTTGTAGATGTAAAAAACTTTGTGAGTCACAAGTTATACAGTTACGAGACTACTTTAACAGCAAACGAAATGTTGCGCTTTACAGAACCATCTGTCAAGCGGATCTTGAATACACGCCCTTAAATTTGTCCTCAGATGGGGCCTTGAATATCAGGGCAGAAACCATAGAGGAATTAGAAATACAATGGAGGCAGAAAACCATCCATGGCGAGCACCCCAACACGTTAGATCAAAGTGAAGTGGATAGTGAGGCATCTAATATTTGGCTAATAAAGGGTGTTCTGTATCCAGAGACGGAAGGATTCGTCATTGCAATACAGGACAAGGTCGTCAGCACCAGGAATGATCGCAAACACGTGTTACATCAAGACGTGGTTGACCGGTGCTGATTATGTGGAGATACCAATGAATCCATCGAGCACATTATTGATGGCTGTCGCGTAATGGCTCAGAGAGAATATACGCACAGGCATAATGATGTAGCGGGCATTATACATCAACAACTTGTCCTAAACCTAGGACTCTTAAAAGAATGGGTGCCCTTCTATAGATACATTCCAATGCCCGTTTTAGAAAGCGAAGATTACATCTTATATTGGCATGTTACTATCCAAACGGATCAATACATCCGGGCCAATCGACCTGACATCGTGATGCGAGAAAAAAAATGATGGAAGAGTCTACATCATCGACATTGCTTGTCCGCTTAATCGAAATTTGCAGTCAACATATACAACCAAGATCCACAAGTATAGCGAGTTAAGGCATGAAGTAAAGACCATATGGAGAAATGTGAATCATGCATACATTCATCTCAGTGTGATTTCGGCTACAGGCAATGTGCACGCAATATGCACTGAACATCTTGAACACTTAGGAGTCAGTAGGGTATTGGTAGCAACTCAGAAGGCGGTTTTATTAAACACCTGTCGCATTGTGAGAAACTTTCTTGATCATCAGGAATCGAGCGACTAAAACCCCGTGGAGTGGCAGATGGTAGCTTTAAGAATCGCAGGAGGTTTTAACCATCGTATTAAATTATTTGAATTAAGTTATAACATTCTAATCTCATCAGTCACTTGACTTGGTCCGTTGCTATGATGTATCACTGGGTTTACCCGAGTAAAAGTTTAATAAAAACACATAATAAAAGCCTCAGTGGCTCTTTCGGTTAGACACTCGGACTTCACCTCAGAGCTCCGGGGTGCGATCCCTGAGCCGGTAACTTTAGAAATTTTTCAATGTACCTTTACTGAGGTTCTGGTGGTTCGGAACCGACCTTAAGCTGCAGGTCCCCCCATCGTTTTCTTGACTGAAACCCTCAGTCCGTCAATGATGGAGTAAAAACCAGGCTTTGTCCAATATGTCTGGGCAGACTGCTCTCATCAGATCACTTGATTGCATTATAAAAATGCGTCCGTGACTGATGATATATACCGGGACAGACCCGTGCAAAAATGATCAAATAAAAATCCACCTCTGACCAAAAATGCCTTCGACATGTTGGGCAGTATAAGCCTGTGACAACATTTCAACACAGAAATGTTTTTATAATAATAATAATAATAATAATAAATTAGAATAATTAGGTATGATTTATTATGTTGCATTTAATATAAAAATATTGTATAGTTGAAAAAAATCATTAAAATCAATGCCAAGTTAAATAATTAATTTTAAACTGCAGTGGGAAATGAAACAATTAATGAATTTTACAACTTAATAGTCGAAATACTTTGTTGAACATGAATTATTTTGTTCAAAATTAAATTTTTAACTGAAAATTCCCGTATTCCATAATTTTATCTAGTCAGGGTAAAAACAAACTAATATCTGCTATAACTTAGTCTAATTGCAATATTTCAATTGCAAGTTACATATCGTTGGAATCGCAAAAAAAAACATAGATTCCGAATATAATATTTTTAACTTGCTGATTGCAAAACTAAAAAATTTTGATGTATGGCATTTATGCCTCATTATGACAAAGCCCCCTCCCTCCCGCTGGCAAAGCCCGGTAGGGCGATCGTCTTCCTCCACGGCTACCTGTCTAACCTTCCCCCTCCACTGCACAATGACACTACCCCTCACTGGATTCTAAGTTGCTTCAGGCCCTCGATGTGATGTCCCCCATAAAGATAATGCCTTTGTCTTTCAATTTACCCATTTCCTTGTCATTGAGTTAATCAATCAATTTTTAATCAATTTTCTATTGTTTTTTCTTTGCTAGAGCTGTTGAAAATTTAAGAAAAGAACCGCATTTTTCAAAAATTATTAAAAGATAATATTATTTAAAATAATGATAACTTGATAATCGCTGGGTATGTTATTGATCCTCAAAACTTAGTTTTGTAGAAATTGTTGATGTATATTGTTGTCTTTGAAGTTTAGAGTCAAGTGAATCCAAAACAATTGACTTGTTTCAAACGTTTTGGCACATAATGGCGATTCTTATCAGTGAGTTTTCTTAAATTTGTGAAAAATACATAATTTCTTGCCGGTATGCTCTTTTACAATTGAAAGTACTATTCTTTAAAAAAAATCTCTTAACGAAGAACAACTAATGAAAAAACAATTAAAATGTTAGAGGAAAATCTTGTACAAAAATTTATAAACAAATTTTTTTAAAGTTTTCAGAAAACACTGCAGTGGAAGAACTCTTTTTAAATGATTTTTTAGCGATGTATATTTAATCCAATTTTTTTTGTTGAAACCCTTAAACACAGCTTTTTATGTGTAAGAGAAATAGTGTTAATTAATGAATTTTTCTCGTATGATGAGGAATTATATCTGTGAATGTCAAATTTTTTCTCTTGAAAGCCGCTCTGTAGTAAAAATACAAAATTAAATAAAAAATTGTAGCTAAATAATTATTCAAATATTTTTTTAAAACTTTTCTTTTCCTTATATCAACGAAAAGTTGATGCCAATTTTTTTAACAGTAGTAGGAATACAGATTGGCGAGAAACATTGTACTTAAAAAAATGTTTCCTCGATTGCTTATACACAAATTTTCCTTTAACAAAGTCTTGTATCACTTTAAATATTTAAATTTGTCAAAATGTTCATAATTTCAATTTTTAAATTGAAATGTACTGAGTTTCCTGTTTCAAAATTATTTCTATGAAAGAAAGCATTTCCAAAATGACACTGTAGTAAAAAATGAATTTGTAAAAAAGTGCATTGTAGTTATATAATTATGTAATTCCGCTTTTAAATTTAAACATTTTATCTAAAGAATTCGTGAAAGTAGGAAATACATTTTCTTTTATCCATAATAATTATTTTTGTAAAAGTAACAATAATTGTTCGCCTTTCAAAATAAACTTTTTGTCGATAAGAAAAGAAGATTTTTTAAAGAATACTTAAATAATTATTCAACTACAAAGTTTTTTATAGTTTCATTTTTCTACTACAGGTTCATTTTTAAAGGGACTGCAATGTTTTCTGACAACTTTTAAAAAAATTTGTTAAAAAATTTTACTACTACATTCTAATTTTTTTATCAATGTTGTATCTCGTTAAAATATATTGTTTTAATAATACTGAATGATTTATCAATAGTTATTAATAAAATAAAATTAAATATGAATGTTAAGTTAAATAATGTCTCTTTCGCAAATTGATTAAAACTCACTGATAAGAGTGACCATTGTGGGCCGAAACATACGTTAGTTAACTTAAATTAATTATTATCTAACTACAATTTAAAAGTGGATCAAAAGTGAAATTTTTTAGAAAAACTGCAACATACGAGAATCACTGTAAGAGAATATTGTTATAATTAATAATAATAATAACTTGTTCAAACACTTACTTTTGTTAACTTGAATCAATTATTAATCCACGATAACTTGAAAAGTAGAAAATTGTATTTATAGTTTTTATTTATTCATTATTTATAATTGTATTGTATTGTATGTATAATTGACCAAAAGTGGAAAATTGTTTAATTTTTCGTTCATACAATGTGCATATATCATATTTATACATTATTAGATTGAAAATAAACTAATTATGTATATTCAAATAAATTTTTTGGTTTGATTTGATGATTGATTGATTGATTTTTTTGATTTGATGATTGATTATTGTCCAGAATGTTCTACTGATTCCGAATATATCGGGTGCATATAGCGAATTCCGGGTCGTTTTGTTGTTATTTGACATTTTATCTGTTTAGATAAAAAATGCCATATCTCTGAAAATTATTAAAATTTTGAAAATATTTTTCCATATTTATTTAAAGAAGTGTGATATGCACAAATTTGGTTGATAGTGTATGTTGATTTAATTGATAGTTTTCGAGAAAAACAATAAAATAGCTTTTTAATGAAAAGTCATTTCTACAGTACATTTTTTATCATTGCACAATTTTTTTCTGGAATCATATAGAACTAGCTGAGATAAATATAATTTGTTTTAAAAATTTTTTAATTGGGCTATTGGTTTAGAAAATTCTATCAAGTAGGATGTTTGCGAGTGTGTGCTTGTGTGTGAGGTTGCGGTTCAGATTGAAAACCTGCAACCTCCGAGACCCCGCTGGCTGCCTGTCCATTCAATGCTCTTACTACCGCTCCTACATACAGACGTGAAAACTTTGTATTTATTTAGAATTTTGTCAAAACTAAACTAATCGCCTCATTGAAAAAATTTCAAAACCAACTGTATTTTCTTAGTTATTTCTGTATGATTCCAGGAAAAAATGATTAAATGATAAAAAATGTACGGTAGAAATCGTTTTTTTATTAAAGCGCTATTTTATTGTTTTTTTCGAAAACTATCAATTAAATCAACATACACTATCAACAAAATTTGTGCATATCACACTTCTTTAAATAAATATGGAAAAATATTTTCAAAATTTTAATAATTTTCAGAGATATGGCATTTTTTATCTAAACAGATAAAATGTCAAATAACAACAAAACGACCCGGAATTCGCTATGTGCACCCGATATATTCGGAATCAGGAGAACATTTTGCACAAGAATCAATCATCAAATCATCAGGACCTAAAATGGATGCTCAAGTCCTCTTGAATCCCAGGCTATAAATAGGAATAGATATAAGTTGGAAGACAAAAAGATTATCTCCAAAGGGGACGTAGCATCGTGGTCCTGGAGCAACTTCGAATCCAGTGTGGGATAGGTGTCGCTGCACACTGGAAGGGGAAGGGTACGCAGGTAGCCGTGGAGGAATTGACGACTGCCCGCCCGGCACACCTACTGTGATTTTTGTTAATTAAAAAAATAATAGACTTTTGGAATCCATAAAATCAGTGAAATAAAGGCGATTAACTTGATGAAAAATAGTTTTTTTTTTTAAATTTCAATTACTGTACTGAATAGCGTCGCTTTAGAGGGGTTTTGTAAATCCGATTGTGAATCGCTAGCGTTAGGATTCTAGAAGTTAACCAAAAGTTTGGTGTTAGTGGTGTTGACCAGAGCAGAATTAATTACACTTATTTTGACGTGAAATTTTGTTTGTAGGACGAATATTTATTTGATTCTGAAAAAACATTTTCAAAAAAATTCATAAATAAATTATCTTATTCTTCAAAGAATATGTGGAAAAGAACACTGCGTACCAAGTACAGTAATACGAAATTTAGTATTCAAAATTACAAATAAAATTTTTGAGATGTAAACAACAGTTTCGGTGAAGAGATCTGCTGCTTTCGACTAAAACTTATTAAATCGCGAAGGTTAGCACTAAAATTGTTTTAGTTTGCTATTTTCCTGGAAAATTAAAAAATTTCCAACTAAGAAAAGAATAAAAGTCCAGATTTCGTTTCCCTTTTTACAATCCAAGAAGCTTTTATTTATTTGTTGCGTGGTTCGATTGGCTCCAGGCTGTTGGATACTGGATAGTATAGTTAAGTACATCAGCAAGAATTGAGAAGTTTCTGAGTTCAGTCGCTATTTAGTTCACCTTAAAAATGCCTAAGGATATAAAATCAATGGAGTCTGAGGAAAGAGTAGGAAATAGAAGAAAAAGTGGATAAGAGGAATGTGAAAAAATTAAAACTTCTATAAAAGCAAAAGAAAAGTTCGATAAAAGACTATAGTTTTGAATATAATCTTCAGTGAAATAAGATTAAATGGCATGATGCCCTAGTTTATACAGAATAACGGCTAATACCATAGTGAAATTAATACCCCTAGTATAATAGATAAATGAGAAAATTGTAATTAATTTTTAATACAAAGAAGAATCAATATGATTTTTAACACTTTTTATTAAAAAAAAAATAGTGCTTGTTAATGGGATGAACTTTTATAAATGAAACCTGTGGTTATTGCATGTTTTACTTTTATTACGACAAGAAATGTTTTGCTTCATATAAGCAGTTCTATAACCGTATTATGTTAATTTATGGAAATTTCACGACCAAAACGTGACATTGCTTTCGACGATACGTTTCGTCAAATGTGTAAGCTTCAGTTTTTCTCATAATCTAATACACGGGAAATTTTTCGATTAAACTACTAAAGTCGAAAATCACTTCAAAATAATACAGGAATTGTCTTGCAGCAGAAAAAGTATTTTAATTCATTTTAAGGACTATTTTATCATCTCTCAAAGATTCAAGCAATTAAATTTACAGTTCATGTAAGCCAAAATCCCAGCTGAGATTTTTTGATTGAAGTACTAAAATCAAAATTTACTTAAGAATGAAAGTGGGAAACTCACTAGCAGAAAGAATTCTTAAATTAATAATAAGGGTTGTTTCAACATCCCTTAAAAAATCAAGCAAGTAAATCAACATTTCCTAACAACTAAATTATCGAAAATTCTTATTGAGACTTATCTTGCTTACACATTTTCTACAGATCATGTACGTGGAAAGAAAAGTTGTAGATTTTTAAATGAAACTCGTTTTTTCCGGATGATAGCTCAGTATATTAACAGGGAACACATAGATTAAAATTATTATTTTAATTTATTGCCCTTACTTGAATCTGAAAAAGATGCCAAAATAACCACTGGAATAAGTTTACTGGCCTTTTCTGTTAGGGGATGTTTTGTACATTTATTCGTAAATGATTTTTGACACCAATAGTTAACTCAGAAAAACTCTCGCGATTTTGCTTTTTAGAAAATGTAAATTTTCTTGATGGAATATTTGAGAGCTGTCAAACCAACGCTTAAGGCCATGTGATGAGTGGGTCACGTGACCAGATTCCTACCTTACCGCCACTTTGTTTAGTACATAAGTTATTATCACACGAAACGCCACATCGAGTTGAAAATTTGGGATACTAAACAAGAAGCACTAAAAATGGTGGGTCTGGTCCTAAATTTGTGTAACTAGGAAAAAACTTTTTTGTTGTAAATGTTTTTTTTGTTGCTTTTTCCATAATTTTAAAAATTTAGGACCAGACCCACGTTTCTCAGTGCTTCTTATTTATTATCCTAAATTTTTAACTCGATGTGGCGCTTCGTGTGAAAATAAGTAGGGAAATAAGAAAATTGATGGTAAGGTAGGAATCTAGTCACGTGACTCACTCGTGACATGGCCTTAAAACAAATATAACGAGCTAGATGACGTTTCACACATCTATAGTTTAAGTGATTTCCGATCCCAATGGTTTAATAAAAAAATCTTCCGTGGTTTCGATTGTTACAAAATGCATGTATCGTAGCTTAAATGTTTAAGGGATGATATAACAACCCTTAAAAAATTCAAACACTTTTTCTGCAGGTGGATGTTTCCATAGTTATTCTGGAATGGCTTACGATAGCAATAGGCTAATTACAAAATCTTCCGTGCTTTGGATTCTTGTAAAATGTCGATTTAATTTTTTGAATCTTCAAGAATAATAAAACAACCCTTAAAATTAATTTTGAATACTTACTTATAAGTCAAATTCCTTACTTGAATCATTAAAGGATATTAAAAGAACCCTTAAAATAATTCCAAATACTTTTCGTGTTAGGGAATTATTATTATATATTATTATTATTATTATGTTTCAATGTTGTCACAGGCTTAAGATGGCCACTGTTCAACATGTCGAAGACATTTTTGGTTAGATTTTGATTTTGATTTTTAATTATTTTGCACGGGGATGTCCCGGTACATATAATCAGTCACGTACGCATTTTAATAATGCATTCAAGTGATCTGATGAGAGCAGAGTGCCCCGACATATTGGACAAAGCCTGGTTTTTTTACCCCATCATTGACGGACTGGATTGCAGATACGCACGCGATGGGGGGACCCAGAGCTTAAGATGGGTTCCGAACCATAAGAATCGCGGTAAAGGTACATAGAACAGAATTCAGAGATACCGGCTCAGGGATGAAACCTCGGACCTCTAAGGTCAAGTCCGAGCTTCTAACCAAATGATCCACATTATTAGGGAATGTCATAATATGTTTTATTAAACTTTTACTCAGGTGACTGGTTATACATCATAGCCATGGACTAAGTCAAGTGACTGATGAAATTATAATGTTATAAGTTAATTCAAATAATTTAATATGATGCTTGAAACCTCCTGCGATGATGTTGTAGGTATGCAATTACGAGCGGCCACGAGCGTTGGAGGTGACAACAGTTACCTCTGGATGCTTTTTTAGAGCTACCATCTCCCACTCTACGGGCTTTAGTGACTGGCTTTCTGATAGTCAAGGTGTTTAACAAATCCGCCTTCTGAGCTGCTGCCAATACCCTACTGACTCCTAAATGTTCAAGATGTTCAGTGCATCTTGCGTGCACATTGCCTGTAGCCGATATCACAATGGGATGAATGGATGCATGATTCACATTCCTCCATATGGTCTTTACTTCATGCCTTAACTCGCTATACTTGTGGATCTTGGTTGTATAGGTTGACTGCAAATTTCGGTTAAGCGGACAAGCAATGTCGATGATATAGACTCTTCCACCTTTTTTCCCCCGCATCACGATGTCAGGTCGATTGGCCCGGATGTAATGATCCGTTTGGATAGCAAAATCGCAATATAAGATGTAATCTTCACTTTCTAATACAGGCATTGGAATGTATCTATAGAATGGCATACATTATTTTAACAGACCTAGGTTTAGGGCAAGTTGTTGATGTATAATGCCCGCTACATTATTATGTTTGTGTGTATATTCTCTCTGAGCCATTAGGCGTCAGCCATCGATAATGTGCTCGATGGATTCGCTGATATCTCTACATAATCGGCACCGGTTAGAGAATTATTATTATTATTATTATTATTATTATTATTATTATTATTTAGGTTGATATCGTTTTGAAGGGAATTCTGATGCCAATAGTCTGACCTAAACAATTTAATATTGCTTCATCCTGGAGAATTCGATATTGTAGAAAAATTTAATTGGACGTTTTGACTATAGAAGCCATTTTTTGAACATTTAGTGTGGTATTCGTCTTGAATTTTTTCCAAAAATATTTGACCACCATAAATTTTCCGTAATTTATCAATTTACCGGAAGTTTCTAAAATGTATCATAATTTATGATATTTAAAAATGTAAAAAATTTCCAGAAAGTTTTGTTTTTATTGTTGTTAAAATAAAAAATTCTGTGCATTTGGTACAAAAAATATTGGTCTCAACTGATGAAGAATGTAAAGTCTTATGAGCCGTTCACAAAATACGTGATACATTTTTCAGGAATTTCTGACCACCCCCCCCCCCTTCCCCTCCCTGAATGATACTTTTTCCATTGGTCTTAACATGGAGAATGATACTTCGGCAGACGCTCCACCCACAAGCATATTTTGTGAATAGTCCCTGTAAAGTTTACATTTTTGTACATCGGCTCATCGGGTAGGTTCCAGCTGGTCACTTAGTCACCTTGAAAATAGATAAATTAAACTTTAAAAAAATTTGTGTGTAAACAAAGGTACGTAGAATATAATTTTTATTCAAATTTATTAGTTTAGCGATAAATAAAAAGGGTAGGAAGTCCAAAATTTAGTTTTCTGAATGATCAATTTGGAAATGATTTTTATAGCATAGAAGTATATGCATATCTAGAAGAAACCATTAAAATATTTACAAATTAATTTTGGACAGTTCATCATATAAATGATCATCATAGAATTTAGCTGATTCCAAATCACAGAATCATATAAAATTCTCGATCCCTAGGAGACAAAAGGATCCTCAAAAATATATTCTGGAAAAGAAAGTCAATTGCAAGAGCTTTTATGTTCCATCTTTCGGTTGAAATTCACCGCGCGCTCTCTCTCTCTTTAATTTAAGACTGCGCGTCAACTTTTACTTAGGAATCAATAACAAACGCAAGTCAAATGCATTTTTTTATTTGCAAATAATACCTTTAATAAGTGAAATAACAATATAATTACGTCGTTAAAAATGATACATTTCCAGGCTTAATTATCTGACGGTATTTGCGGGCTGTGTTAATAGTATAAGTGTTATAGAAGAGGAAAACGTGGCAAAAAAGTGAAAATGGAAATTGAAGAGCATCCACTCGAGATCATCTAATTGAATTTTGCAACGATAAACTTAAAAATTTTAAACAGGCGTATATTTGAAAGAGCACGATTTTCAGCTTGATAAATCTTTACCGAATTTGGCTGTCAACTTTTCGGAACGAGAGGAATGAGAGCTTGAACGCTCTCTTCCACTTTTAAAACTTAAAAGACTACAGTTGCCGTGAATTGCAGTATATTTTAAACAGGTAGTTATTTATATTGATTATATCATAAAGGTTTTCCTCTGCTCTAACTGAAAATTCATGTTGCTACAGTCAGCTTAGAAGAAAGAAAGAAAAATATCGTTATTCTCTTTCTCGTCGTCAAAACAGGGAATTTTTCGAAAAAAATAAAGATAAGGGCTGGGTTTACCTAATCTATTTTAAATCAGGCAATTAGGTACACTTAAAGTTGTAAAATTTCTTGACAATAAAATACTTTTTTTAGAGGAAATTAGATGACAATTGTTTGTCAGATTTGAGAACAAAATGTTCCAGGAAGTTAAAAGTATTTGAATATTGCAGATTATCCTTCTGAACTCGGTTGCAAATTTTTAAAAAGGTTGAAAATTAACAAAATGCCGTCCATGTTTTGAAACTATAGAGAAGCTACTTTCATGAAAACTTCACTTTTTTTATATTTGGGCACATCTATGTTTAGTTTTCACTTGTATCAGGAAGATTTTTGTGTCCATGAGAATTTTTTTCAAATTTGTTTTCAATATTTAGCCAAGAACATAAATTCAAATTTTATAGAAAACCTCAATTCCTTTATTTTACCATATAGTTTTATTTGCAACTCGTGCTTATATAATGATGGGTTCTACAAAGAATAGGTTATATTTTTGTTACCGTTAAGAATTAGGCTAGCTTCGATTTGTATGAAATGTAGTGCACATGTAGAAGTGTTAAAAGAAATAAAAATCTTTTCAAATTTCTTGTTTTAAAAGTTATAGGAGCCTAAATTACATTACAAACTATAATACAACATATTGGAGTTTTGAATTCGTAGGAAATATTTCGAAAAATAATAGGTTATTTATTTCTCCTGAAAACTTAGCTAAATGAAGTTAGCCTAATTATTATTGGTAAAGAAAACATAGCCTATTCTTCGTAAACCCCATAGATAAAGAAGACATTCTGTGAATTTTAGGCAAGCCAAATTATTTTTGTGGCCATGAAAATGGTTTTTACCGGATAATGGAAATTTGCTTCACTTTTCTCGCGAGCGATACAAGATATCATAAAACAGTGAGAGATACTTTTTTTTAGAAATTTTTAAAATAGAATACTTCAATAAAAAAAAATTAAAACATTTGTGGCCCAATTTCCTCTAAAAACCAGCACATTTTGTGGCCAAGAGAATCTACTATTGGAAGTCACCTACCTGTCTGATTTCGAACAGATTCGGTAGGTTAATGTTTTAAATATTCTTATGTTTATCTCAAATTGACTACATCACCTGCAAGATTGACTTTGATACATTGATGCAACTTTGTCTAGCTTCTGTAGTTACTTTCATAGAGAGCTAAAAATGTTCAGCATCCTGTGAGCCTCCTAAAAGTAGGTAATTTTTAAGGCAATTTGAAATAAAGGGGTTGTTAAAATGAATAATTTTTCTGTTTTCACCAAATTAATTACTAAATTTAGAAAATTGGCTCTCTTGAAATATTTTTGCAATATTTATTATATCCTGAAACAAACGTTTATCTTCTGCATAGCAACTTTCATGGAGAATTCAATATTTGCAGCCTCTTGGTCTATAGGACGAACATGGATTTTTTAAAAATAAAAGTTACAAGACAGGGGTTGTGCTTAAATTAAAAATATCCCTGTATGCAATGTTCACCTATGGTTTCACCTATAAGTGTCACCTATAGGTGCCACCTATAGGAAATTACATGGGATCCTATATATGTTCCTGTCTAGTACCCTACCTAAAGAGGTCCCTAATGATACCTAATAGTATGTAGCTAATGGTTCCTAATTGTACCTAATGGTACGTATGTCTCCAGGCTGAAAAAAATGAACTCATCTCTGCATAATTATTATTAACGGTAGACCAAAATTGAACCTCCGCATCGTATTAGGGGGTACACAATTATTCTACAGCTTTTCGTTGGTCCCTGACCGACATTTTTGAAAGATTAAAAATTTTTGTTTTGAAACATATATCCTTATAACAAATTCTATTGCGCATGTTTTTTTCCTCTTGTGAAAAGTTGACTTAGTTTCCAAAATAAATGCAAAAAACATGGTTCATGAGAAACGACCAATTTTCAAGTGGTGCTGACCTGCGGATCAGTAGATTTTACCGATCCAGTAGCTATTCTGTACAGTTCCTGGATGCTGCAATTACGAATTATCATGTAATTTCAAACGAATAATATAAAGATATCTAAATTATGTTATCGGCGTAGACTACAGTTCAGACAGAACTATAAATTGTGAAAAGGTATGGCTGAAAATCATTAATAAATAAGCGCATGGTTATTTCCTATAAGTATTTTCGGATATAATTATAATTAATCGGTATTTGTAAGTTATAATGCGTATAATACAATAAAAATTTCGCACGCAATGGGGGGATTCGAGCGCATAAACCTAAGCAAGCAAGTCAATAGTCTTAACCACTACATTATTACACGAGTTGCATTCCGTAAAACAATTTTGAAATGCATTTGTAACTGAGGGTGGTGACCTCGGGAACGACTTCTGAATACGCGATCATGCCATCGTGGCAAACAATAAAAGTTCTAGTATTTAACAAAAACACGTCTCGCTCTAATAAACTCTCAAGTGTATCCGATCTGTGAATAAGTTATGCCATCCAAAATTGTATTATTTTTTTAAAACCCCTTCCTTGCAAAGTGGGAATATTAAGTAATGTGACGACTGTCACAGAAATGTCAAAAAGGAATGTTTTTTGGGTGGTGCAATCTGTTCATTGCTGATTGCGTCGTGAATTCACCCGGTGCTCCGCGCGGATAGGTTGCGTTGTGACTTTAGGGGCAAGCTAAGTAAACCGATCGGATCGGCAGCGTGTACCGATCATTCGGTAATGTCCACTGCACTACTATTTTAATCTCGGATCAGTGGATTTTACATGTCGTACAGTATGTAATACGAGGGAATACAGGTTTATTTTACTGAAGGATAACCGTTGAATTAACCTTAATTTCATTCTGACATTTACGAAATGCTAAGTGATTTTGATATTTTCACCCTCTTATTAAGAGCAGTTTATGCTGTTACGGTTACAAGAATCCCTTTTCAATTCTTGATAAGTAAATATTACATTTCTTTTTTATGCGTGTATTAGTAATATGGTATATAGTATAATATAGTATAAAATTCCTATATAGGAATTTTAAGTAGGGGTTTTTCTAGTAAAAAGAAAATAATTTTTCATATTAGATTTTCAATTACATTTTCTTGTTAAATACTTCTACATCTACTGAACCTAGTTAATTTGCCCGTAATATTTTAGACAAATCGGTTAAAAATTATACGCCATGGAATAATTGCGATGCTAAAAAGTCGAATCTTAGGCATAAAAAAGAGAATATCCATCGAAATAATAAATGAATCAAACTTTCCTTAAAAAGAGAATATTATAAACAGTAAGAAAGAATATTATAAAAATGTACATTAAAGAATGTCCATTTATGTGGGCATTGAATCTCGACTCGTGAAAGAGTTGCAGATGTGAATCCTTTCAGAGCGCTGCCTCGGATGGGTCATCGTCTACGATTTATGATGATCTAATCCATCGAATGTCTACTTTCAAACTCGATAGACGAAACATCATCTGAACTCGGAAAGACGGTTTCCTGAAATTGTCCTCTTTCCTGGCCAAACGTCCACGCAAATTTGATTAATTCCTAAAGTAATTCTGAGCCCACATTAATGAAGTTAAAATGTTTACAGGTCCATACGCGGTGAAGTGGAGTCGACCAGCGATAAACATACTCATTCTAAAGTATTTTAATGCAACTTTAGCAGTGAGGAAGATTGGTGGGTAGGCCTCTGTTTCACTGGTGGTTTTAAAATAAAGGCATAGTACAATAGTAACTGAAGAATATATTCAAATAAAATGCAGGCTTAACACCCAACGCTGGTGCACATTTGTCGAATCACAAAAAGTGGACAAATATGCCCTGTGGTTCTCTTCTTTTACCCTGAATTTCTATTTTAAAATTCGAAATGAGTCATGTCGATCCTATGCGTGCCGAATAGGATTACATGCGCTTAAACGGCGAATCTGTATTAATTGAGCCGATTATGTCAGACTAAAGTGAAAAACCTGCATCAGGCAGAATCAGAGGTAAAATTATTTTATTTATCGTTTTAAATTAATCCAGGATGCAGTAATATCCAACTCACTGAAATAAAATGATTCCGGTTTAATGGTTTTAATGTTTAAAATTATTATATTTCATTATAAACGTGATGGATTACACAATTATTTCATTGCTTTCATACTTGTATGTGAAAATCGACTTTCGCAAAATCCTCAAATCGCGGAATTTTCGAAATTACTGATTAAAAAAAATGGATTATTCTTCAGTGTCTGTCTGTCATCTTCGCTGTATATACAGTCTGTAAACACGGTGAAAATACGAAACAAGAGATGTGTACAATAACCCCGTTTGCAAAACGCGTGACATGTAATAAGAATGTATTCTTCAAAGCCTAATGAACTTTAATGCACAGGATAATTCACACAATCACTAAATGTTATTGATATGGTCATCAATTAAAACAGAAAATAGTAAATTATGCATTAAGGAGGAAAAGCGGGACTTTGTCGATTAGTGTATGTTATGAGTACGAATTGTTCTATAGCAAATACGTGATTTCATACGTTTTTTGAAATACGGGCATTATTTCTGCTCATATAGAGGAATTTTATGAACTGTATTTTTATGATGTTAAAAAGAGATATTTCAGCTTCCAATCATGTACAAAAACTACGAATTTTTGTCGACGCACAGTGAGAGAAAATGCACTTTTTTCGTTCAAAAATGTCCAGAGCCCTCAATTTTGATCCGATTTTTAATTTAAAAAAAAATAAAGTTCATCAAATTCTGAAGAGCTTGACGCTCTGAACTTTCGTCTCTTCTACTTGTTTATTGATCATTTTTCACTCAAAGTATGGAAAAACTGAAATTTTTTACATAAAAATTTTTTACGCTTTAATAACTGATTAGTTAAACTTTATATTGTCTTAAATCGAAATCTTAAAAAAACCCTAATAACAATAATAAGGACAATGTGTATAATACCAATCCAATTTGGCTATCCGTACTCCCGGATGTTTGAAATAAGACTTGATTGGCCTATTAGGTGTGACCAGTCTTCATGGTGGGGAACTCCGGCAAATCACAGACATCTTAGATAGTATTTTAAGAACAACATAACCTGAAACATCGGCTTCAGGTTAGCCCTGAAGAAGTAAGCTGCAATGTTCACGAAACACCGGAAAAACTTCATAGTTTTTGTAGACGATTGAGGTCTCAAATATCTCTTTTTATCCTAATCAAACATCTTAAAAGCAATCAATCTATATTTTTATTACTTAACAATGAATTTAGGACATTTTTGATATTTAAGGAAATCTAATTTGTTTTTTTTGTAAATGATGATATATTTATTATATGCAAGATTATGCCATCAACACACACACACACACACACACACACACACACACACACACACACACACACACACACACACACACACACACACACA
>NC_046659.1:57199398-57204685 GCF_010883055.1 Belonocnema kinseyi
AATGCAACCCGTCTTGCATTTGTGTAATTCAAAAAAGTACTATATAGGCGATTTTAATTTGGTTTCCAAATCTCCCCCGCTGGAGATCTTGCGCCGATTGGTCAAAGGCTTCGAGACTTAGAAGACGTGCGCAAAATATACGTATAACCCCCGTATAACCAAATTCTGAAAAAAGGTTTTGTTCCCCAGGATTCACCGCGCATTTCAAATAAATAATTAGCTACGAATTAAAAAAAATTTCACACAACATTAAAATTGTTAATAAATACATTTGGGACGTGAATTCAGTACTTTCTTAAAAATTGGAGTTGGTTTTCACTAATGTAACGGTACGTGAATGATATTTGACGTATGGCAAGTGTCAAAATCGTTTTGTACTTCGATCTTAATTAATTAAGTAAATTGAATATCTGCAGGTTGTAAGTAATTAATTGGTGATCAAATCTGTTGTGTTACTTATTGAATAAAATATGGGAATCAAACGCTTTTGACTAATTGCAACGAAAATTGTAATCCGTGTGATTATAAAAATTGAAACGATGAATCTAAAATTCAAATGAGAGAGGTAAGAACCGGCGAATTATTCTTATAAGCTGTGTGTTCAGCGACCTTGAAAATTTCGTCTCCGTTACTATAGAATGTTAAGGTATACATTTTTTGTGATATTTGACTTAGAAATTATTAAAATTATTAGCTGAAATCCTTAATATTAACTCAGCTTCAGAATAGTCCTTTCATTCTAGACGTCGACAGTGCGCACGAGCCAGGATTTTATGTCATTTCCGTATTTTTCGAACAGTTTTGTGTCGAAATATATGGAAAATATTGTAATTAAAAGAAACAACGAAAAATAAATGTGTAAATAAATCAGATTTTAAAGACAACAAACTTTTAAGTATATTAAAAAAAAAGTGCGAAAAGTGTGGCGAGCAAGCCCATTATTTACATTTGTTGACATACCTGTTGTCTTCAAAAAAATTTTTTTAAATCCGGAAAAAATCACGGAAGATGATGTTCCAGGAGCAAAATTAGTGCACAAATCGGTGGAAGAGCGCAGTGTTAAACAGCTTAAGCGATGGATAAAATATAGGCAACGATCTTTAAAAGGAAAAAAAGGTGATTCAGTAGAAAGGTTAGTTGAGATTGTGTTTGGCAGATATTAATATTTTCTTTCTTTGCTAACATTTGCTTACATATTAAATGAAGCATTGTTATCGGGGTTTCCTTACTGTGTATATATGTAGGGTGTCTAAAAAGTCCCGGGACGGTTGGATATTTCCTCAGGTAAAATATTTTTCAAAAAAGTGAAGATCATTCCTAAAGTAAATTTCAACAATAAATTTAATGGTGATCTTCATTTTGACCTTGAAGTTGATCTTCATGGCTTTTTGAAGGTCAATTTTGTTTTTTAAAATGAAAACCCCCTTTTTTACATCTGCAATCGATAGAGCGGAAAATTCTACGTTCAGGTACGTACCCAAGTCATAGGTCAGTTGTAACGTTCAAGGTCAGTTAGATGTTATTTGAAATTAACAAAGTTTTCCAAGAGGTCAGTGTAATTCCTGAAGTGAATTTCAACGATAAATTTATTGGTGAGCTCTGTATTGATCTTGGTGATGATCTTCAAGGTTTTTTCAAGGTTCTTTCCAAGCAGTTACGTTTACGTTTAGCATTACCCAGGAACAACGACGTGGACCAGTAAATTCTGTTCCCTTTGGGTTGCTTGATTAGTGTGAGTCCCCTTGCCCCTCATGTTTCGGGGTGGTTGATTAGCGTGAGTCCCCTTGCCTCTCACGTTTCGGGGTGCTTGATTAGCGTGAGTCCCCTTACCTCTCACGCTTCAGTGGAGATGTTCGAACTGAAAACCTTGGGCTTCTTGACAAAATCTATGCGATTGTAAAAATGAGTTACAGCATTACGAATCATCTCCCTATCAATCATCGAAGCACTTCTGATGATCATTTTGTGGTATAGCCTTGAGTTCTTTGAGCGATGTAGTTTTTATCTCCTCAATCGTTGAAAATCGATGTCCTTTCATGGGTCTCTTCAGTTTTGGGAAAAGAAAAAAGTCATTGGGGGCCAAATGCGGTGAATATGGAGGCTGAGGCATGACTGTGTTGCTGTTTTTGGTCAGAAAATCTTTCACAAGCAACGATGAATGAGCAGGTGCATTATCGTGATGCAAAAGCCACGAATTGTTTTTCCAAAGTTCCGGACGTTTTTTGCGTATCGCTTCTCGCAAACGGCGCATAACTTGAAGGTAATACTCCTTATTGACCGTACGACCTTGTGATAAGAATTCCTGATGCACTACGCTACGGTAATCAAAGAAGACAGTGAGCAAAACCTTCACATTTGACCGAACTTGACGTGCTTTTTTCGGTCTTGGAGACTAAGGATGTTTCCACTGAGACGATTGGGCTTTAGTTTCGACATCATAACCATATACCCACGATTCATCCCCAGTTATAACCCTTTTGAGAAAATCAGGATCAGTATTGACTTCATTCAACATCTCCTGAGCGATGGTCATGCGATGGATCTTTTGATCAAAATTAAGCAGTTTTGGAAGAAATTTCGCTGACACATGTCTCATGTCCAAAACGTACGAAAAGATAGCATGGCATGAGCCAACCGATATGCAAACATCTTCAGCAACTTCTCTGATGGTAATTCGGCGATTTTTCAACACCACTTCTTCCACTGCTTGAACGTTTTCATCGGTTGTTTACGTGCTGGGACGTCCAGAGCGAGGTTCGTCTTCGACATCCTCTCGGCCTTCTTGGAGCAGCTTGTACCGCTTATACACATTTTTCTTACTCAGAGTAGACTAACCGTATGCAACTGTCAACATTTCAAGAGTTTTAGAGCACTGAATTCCATTTTTCGCACAAAATTTGATGCACACTCTTTGCTCCATTTTTTTCAAAAGAAGAAAATCGCCGAGCACACCAAATCCTTTTAACCTTTTTCGCCTCTGCCAGAAAAACAACACGAGCTATATAGTCAAAACTGTGAACATATGATCGTGAAGGGTGTACCAACACAACAAAATAAAAAATTGTAAACTTGAATGTACGTAGCCCGCGAAAATTGAAAAGTCACCTTACTTATTGAACACACCTCGTATATATACAGTAAGGACGTTTACTATGTAGTCATAGGCAATATAATTATATAAACACTAGCATATAATGCAACCCGTCTTGCATTTGTCTAATGCAAAAAAGTACTATATAGGCGATTATAATTCGGTTTCCAAATCTCCCGCGCTCGAAATCTTGCGCTGATGGGTCAAAGGCTTCGAGACTCAGAAGACGTACGCAAAATATACGTATAACCGAATTCTGAAAGAAGGTTATGTTCCCCAGGATTCACCACGCATTTCAAATAAATAATTAGTTACGAATTAAAGACAATGTTATACAATATTAGAATGTGTTCACAAAACTTCTCGGGATGTGGTTTGTTTGGAAAATTTTTCTTAAATCTTTGTTTGTGAAATCTTTTTATTCGTTGAAATCATTACATTATTTGAAATCTATAATTAGTAAAGAAAACCTCTAATATGTTTTAAAACTTTTCAAATCTTCCAAATGTTTCAAAATCTTTGAAATCTGGTGAACTGTAACCTTTTCAAAATCTTTGAAACCCTTTACACCTTTTAAAAGTTTAAAAATCTTTGTGAAATTGTTGTGAAATATTTAAAATCTGATAAATACGCCTTTCCAAAATGTTCAAAATCCTTTAAAATATTTAAGAGTCTTTCAAACATTTTTAAATCTTTATTAATGTTTTCTAATATGGCGTATACTCAAAAACCGAGTAGTGAAACTCTTGAAAATTCCGTTATATGACCATGGCTCATTCAGAAAAACATTTAACCTGAGGAAATATCCAACTAACACCTGTGCTAAATCTATTTTCTATCTAAGAATCCCTTTATTTCCTAAATTAATTGATATGGAGGGTAATTCTTGATATGATATTTGGCAACGCTGGCTCTCGGAGTTTGATGAGTTTCTCATGAACTCTACTAAATTTACGCTTCTTTTATTACGTATCGAGAATTCGCTTTATATTTGCGTACAATTATCTAATCTTTCATCCATGGGCTTCGATTAAATTCTACACGCCTAAGGAACTCAAAATAACTTGCAAGGTTTAATTTTTTTTTAAATCTTAATCTCAAATATTCTATCGAAAATGCAAAATATTGCTCTCGGTAGCAAAGAAAAGGTAAATGACCTCTCGCACACGGTGTGACAATAAATGAGGGTTATTTACGAGTGTCTCTTTAGATTGTAAAAGGATAATGAAGGCTTGATCCTTATTACCCATTTAGAGGTGTTAAAACTACCTCAATCGCTTATGACAATTTAACTCAATGAGGGATTATACGCGCGTGCCTGCCAAACGTTGAGGCTTGGCTACGGGTCTCGGGGACGGTAGGTAGCAAGTGTTTAAAATTCGGAGAATATAGAAAGGGGCGCGAGCGCCAGGGAGTACGCTTCAGAGTCTACCCTAAAAGAATTTACGGCTTCCTGCCTTATGGTATGTAGAAATAACTGGACTCGGAGTCCTTGCAATCTTGAGTTGATATCTTTTCTCTTTCCCTATCTTTCCTATTCTCTTTGAAGTGCAATTTAGCTCTTCGTCACTCAAATTCTTGCTTACTTGCTTTCGAAAATAGGAAGAGAGGTGAACCTTCTCTGCTAGATAAAAGTAGCAAACGAGATTTATGAGTTATAATTTTCGTGTTTTATTAAACTAGGCAAGCGTCAAGGTAAACCTTTAACGTCGACTGCAAATATCAACACGAAAAACACAAGACACTCGATACAATGACTATTTCCAAATGTTCTCATGGAGAACGCAAATAATATAAAATTTAAAACTCTCCTGCAGAATGCTCAAGACGAATTTTTACTCCACCTAGGACTCTGAAATGTCTCGCACGAATAATATAAAATTTCGCAGTCGAAAATACCTGATTCGGTAGAGTCAAAGAATATTCCTTTATTTTAAATGAGTCGGGAGATGAATCCTCCCGGTCAGATTTATAGGGAATACTCAGATGTGAGAAACAATAGCAAGTTTCAGAGAAACTTGAGATTTTATTTTCACAACGACAATGGCTTTTTCGGACAGGAGAGAAAAAGGATGAATCCTCGAACCTTTCTTCCAATTCTCGCCCCGATCCGAGCTTTTCAGCTACGAGATCCTATGTCCCGTTTTTCGGCTTTGCCGCCCTTTTTATACCCTCACTTCCACGCACTCTCAGACT
>NC_046659.1:57204785-57248481 GCF_010883055.1 Belonocnema kinseyi
GCTTTATGTACGCCTACGAACAGGTTCCCGTATTCTTTTCTAGATTGCCCAAAATAACGTATTTTTATATTTTTTCTTATTATAGCTAAAAGTTGACAAAAAGTTGATGTTAGACAAAAGCATTGGCTATTGTAAGTTAATATATTTCTATACCAACCAGTGTTTGACATGATACTGTCTGAAAGTAATGCGCTAACGCTATCGTCACTGTCAGAAAATTTGTAACGCGTTACGGTTACCGTTATTGAACAAATTAACGCGTTACCTTTCTGTTACTTTTTTGTTAAATATTTAATAAATTTGTTGAATTTGTCTATGACCTCTATTGCTTTTTAACAATTAATAAGCTTATATAAATCTATGCTGTAGTTTAATAAGACTTTCCGTATTACTTTTTTTGTTCAATAGTACCAATTTTGCGAAAGTTAATTGCTCATGCGATGTTTTTTGTCGAAAAGTATTAATCCGGATGTACTGAACAGTAGGGTGGTCTAAAGATGCATTGGACTTTTTTTTCTCGAGCTGAAAAAAATGTTTCAACGCAAGGGATGTAAACACTGTGTTTCAGCCCGCTCTACATGTACCGAAACTCGAAGAAAAAATATTTCAAACCTAGGGATGCAAACACCATGTTTCAACCCGCTCTACAGGTATCGAAACTCGAGGTTTCAATAGAGGCACTATGAAAAACATATTTCCCATAAGAAAAGAGACGCTGTTGTCAATTTTATTCAGAATTCTCAATATTAGCTGAATCGAGTTTTAACTCAACATTTCTTTCCACAATAAGCCATAGAATATGAAAAAATATCATTTTCATAAGTATGTTTACAGGTTCCCAAGAAACCCTATGAATGAAAAAATAGGGTTTGTGAGATTTTGGCACTAATTTAAGGTTTTTTAGCAGCTTTTTTATTGAAAATTGTTTCTGGTAAATGAAATACCATTTCATACTGATAACTAGACGCTTACATAAATTTTTTAGATAATTTATTATTCTTTTCAGTAATTTTCTCATAAAAGAGAGTTAGAAAGTCGCATTTTTTTCAAAAAATTTTCGCTCTTTGTCCGATTTCCAATTAGAGAGAGGTAATAGTTCAATCATGTTAACAAGAATGATTGTTTAAAGAATTTAGTATTAATGCTAAAAAAATTCTCTCAGAATAATACTAGAAAATTGCAGTTTTTAAATCAAATTTCACTTTTGGTCCAATTTTTAATAAAAATATTTAATAAATTAGAGTCAAGAAACTTAATTCTTTAGACAGTTTCTTATTTTAAATGTTGTCACTAGCTTTAGATGTTTACTGCCTAACATGTCGAAGGCATGTTTGGGTCTGACTTTTTCCCCATCATTGACGTACTTAGGTTGCAGTCAAGTGCACGATGGGGGACCTACAGCTTAAGGTGGGTTCCGAACCACCAGAACCTCGGTAAAGTTATATAGAAAAATTTCCAGAGGTACCGGCTCAGGGATCGGACCCCAGACCTCTGAGGTAAAATCTGACCGTCTAACCAACTAATTATTATTAACATTCCATTTTAATAATATTAAAAAGATGCGGGTTTTTTCTAAAAAAATTTTTTTTTCTAATTTTCAATTGAAGTAAGGTAATAATTAATTCAAGTGAATAAAAATAATTGTTTAAGGCCATGTGATGAGTGGGTCACGTGGCCAGATTCCTACCTTACAGTAACTTTTTTCTTTCCTAAGTTATGTCTACACAAAGCGCCACATCTATTTGAAAATTTGGGATACTAAATAGAAAGCATGAAGAAAGGCGAGTCTGATCCTAAAATTGTCTAATTATGTGAAAAATAATTTTTGTTAATATTTTGTTGTTGCTGTTTTTATAATTACTCAAATTTAGGGCCAGACTCACCTTTCTTAGACCTTCTTATTTATTATCCCCAATTTTCAACTCGATGTGGCGCTTCGTGTGAAAATAAGTTGGAAAATAAAAAAAGTGGAGTAAGATAGGAATCTGGTCACGTGACCCACTCATCGCATGGCCTTAAGGGCATATGACACAGCCAAATACCTATATTACCGAACTCGCTTTATCAGTCGACTGAATGTTTTTTTAAACCTAAGAATTTTTTTTGTAAACAAAATAGCGAGCTGAAGCTATGGAAAATGTATTAGAGTAGAATAAAGTACGTTTAGGTACTTCATATGAATAGGAACTTCAATGAAAATTATTTAATCTTTTTTCTGAACTTCAACATTTTTTGAACGTTCGAACTTTTTTTATGCATAAAATATCGGTCTTAAGCTTTGACAAATGCAAGAGCCAAAAGAAAACTATGTTAAAGTACAAAGTTTAATAATAAAAGATGTAAAAAAATTTTAAATATCAATTCCATCGGCATCAGCCGGTAACACTGTAAACGAAAATACGAACCCTGGCGGCCACTAGACGAAGCTTTAGCAGCTGGGTCGTCTTACGTTGTGAGTTCTTTGTTGTGTGCCTGATGAGGTCTCATGTGATGAGTGGGTCACGTGACCAGATTCTTACCTTACCGCCACTTTTTTTATTTCCCAACTTATATTCACACGAAACCCCACATCGAGTTCAAAATTTGAGATACTAAACAAGAAGCACTAAGAATGATGGGTCTGGTCCTAAATTTGTATAATAATAAGAAAAGTTTTTTGTTGTAAATAATTTATTTTTTATTTTTTTAAGAATTATTAACCCACTCGTCATAAAGCCTTAACGTAGTTTTCTTTCGGCTCTTGAACTTCTTAAAGTTTGAGACCGATATTTTATGTATAAAAAAAGTCCGAAAGTTTAAAAAATGTCGAGGTTCAGAAAAAAGATGAAATCGAAGATGAAATAATTTTCAGTGAAGTTCCTACCTAAATAAAGTACTCAAATGTACTTTATTGTACTCTAATACATTTTCCGACATTCCCTTAAACGATTTCTAAAAATTCTAACTTTCCTACTTTCCTTCGCCTTTCGAGTTATAAACAATTAATAAGTTAACCTTAACAAAAATATAGTATTGTTGTTTTAAGTAAATTATTTTCGTTGTTTTCCCAAGTTAAAAAAATTAATTTAAAAAAAAAAGCTATCGTACAAAAGAGACAAAACCAAAGATTGGAATAATTAGGAGTAGGTGAAAGGAGTAGGGTAAAGGGGGCAGCACCAACCAGTGGGGCAAAGGTGACTATCCTTATAGCATGGCTATTATTGAACAATTTTAGTTCTACTTTGCATCAAATAAATCTATTTCATCAGAGAGATTTTGTTACTTACTAAAATCTTGAAAATTGACGTTGCAAGAGAAAAATTATACAGAAAACAGTTTTTACCACGAAAGAATGGAAGTTTCTTTGACAGAAATATAAAGTTTTCAACTCTATTGACAATACTTACCGTATAAAAATTTGATATTTTGACAGATAAAATAATATCACACAATCTAATTATATTAATTAGACGTCATTCAAGCCCAAAATATAATATATCTCACAAATAAGTGAGGCTTGGCCAGGGGGGCAAGCATGACGAAAATAATATTGACAAGTGCTTAGGTGAAACACGTGTCACAAGTTTCGTCGATAAATGATCGGCAATGTAGAAGAGCAACTTATCTTGTGGGCTACATGGAAGAAACTATTAAATATTATTATTATCAATCCGGTCGGTATGCACTTGTCTTGTATTGGTACAGTAGAAAAATTGCATAAATTCCGTTTCGAGCAAAATGTCCACGAATAAGAGGTTATAATACAGCTATCTCTATTTTTATTCAAAATAACTTATGCTTTTTGTTGGACATCTTTAAAGGTAATTTTTCCAGTACATAAAATACCACAGAAGCAAACCTTCATATTTTCTTATCTTTAAATGTTTTGATTTTCATAAAAAGCTGCAGACGGCTTTGCCCTCAGGTGAGGGGCAAAGCCGACGAAATACAGTATATTAGAAATAATTAAATTACCAAATCATAGTTTTTTTGATGTGATTAATACTTATCGAAATATAATATAATATAATGTAGAACTCGAAATGAGAAAAAACTGGATGAATTCAACATTTTATTAACTTAAAAAAAAACATTGACTGTTAACTTGTTGGCGCTGCCTCCCCTTACTCTAGGTCTTTAAATGACTTGTAAAAGTTTTGATTTGAATTACAACAAGAATTTTATTGCAAAGCGTAAAAGAAAAATTTGCAATTGAAAATATATTAATATCAGCCCTCCCTGGCCCAGGCTGTTCTGGAGAACACACACACACAAACACACACGCGCGCGCACGCACGCAAGCACGCAAACACGCTCGTACACGCACACGCACCACTTTTAATTTTCTGACTGCAGTTACACCTTGCTGATATTCGACATGCGATTTCCAAAGATTCGCATCTTTGCTAAAAAAGGATGTGTTGATTTGAAAGCCCTTGAAAAAATAACACGTATAACATGTACAATATATAGAAACTAGTTTTCAGACAATTGCTGCATTTCTGACACCTCACCGAAGTCTCTCAGTAAATTATTCAAGAAGTTGTATTCAATATGATCCGTGTAGAAAATTTGAAACATATTTGAAATTTCTCTTTTATTTCAGTAAAATATACTCACAAAATAAAGAGATTATTTAAAATATAGTTTTCTCTTGTGTTTATTTATTATTTTTTAATAACTAATATGGCAAAGCAAAGTTAAAGATTTTAGGAAAAAACACAACTTTCTAGCACTTATCAAAGAGAAGATAGCTATAAACAATATTAAATTGCTTAAAAAACTTTTTTGTTAATTTTAATTAAATATTAACACACTAAGTGACAGGGAAATAGCTTAATGGTATTATAAGTTTGAAAGGACAGGCAGGTAGACATTTCCAGAAAAACTGCAACTATGAGGCATTGATATAGATGAGGATAGTCATAAACAACAATCGTTTGTTTTAAACAATTATTTGTGCTAAAGCTAATTAGTTATGACATCATTTCTAATGATAAATAGACAAAGAGTTCAAACTTTCAGAAAAAACCATAAGATTCTACTATTAAGCAATAAGAATATTATTGACGATAAAAATAAATTGCTTAAAAAATTATTTTCGTTAACTTGAATAAATTATTATTTCACTCTCATTGAAAGTTGGACAAAAAGCTAGAAATTGCAGAAATTTAATTAATTTTTTTGACTTAAATTAATTACTTATTTCGCAATACATAATTCAATATTTGTACCGACTGTACTATACGGTAGCGAGACATGGACTTATCAAGAGAAAGATAAGAGCAAAATTAACGCAATTGACATGAGATGCATGCGCATAATATGCGGGAAAACCCTGATGGACAAAGTAAGTAACGAGATAATTCTAAAAGAATGTGGTGCGGAAGAGACGCTAGTAGACACATGGGAAAGAAATCGGTTAAGATGGTTCGGACATGTTGAGAGGATGCAAATGAACGACTAACGAAACAAGTGTATCAAGGTAAAGTAAATGGCAGCGTGCCCAGAGGTAGACCGCGGAAATAATGGTTAGAATATGTGAATGAGACCCTAGTTAGATGAGACATAAGAAGTCACAGAAACACGAGAGCCTGCATGAAAAAATGCATGGGTATAAAAGAAGCTAGAGAAGTATGCCAGGACAGGAAAGTATGGCGGAAAATAGTTAATAAAAAGAGTGTCAGTAGAGTGAACGACGCCTGAAACAAAAGACCTTGGCCACTAATGGACCCAAGTGGGGAACCTTACATAACGACTTCGTGAGGTTCTTCGCTTGGGGTGATTGCTAGAGAGATTGATCAGCCACCTGGGTCGGAGCAGTGTTGCGGAACGAACGTGTTATTTACTTAAATAACACGAGAATTCTGGAACAAACTGAAAATTCTCTATCCGTTCCACACACTACTCCTTTCCCATACCGAGTGACTCACTACCTACATTTTTTTAAACTGTAATGTTAGCATTATTATAAGAGAATATTATTAAAAATAATGATAAATTGTTTAAAAAATCGTTCTTGTTAATATTGATCAACTATCATCTCCCTCTAAATGAAGATTGGACAAAAAGTGCAACTTTTTTGAAAACACCGCGACTTTCTCGCCCTATTCTATCAAAAAATTGCTAAAAAGAATAATAACTTGTTTAAACATATTATGTAAACATGTAGTTATCAGTGTGAAATGGTATTTTATGTACCAGAAACATTTTCCTTCCAAGAAAGCCGTTAAAAAATTCAAATTAGCGCCAAAATCTCGCAAAACCCATTTTTTTCATTTATGAGATTTCTTTGGGACCACAAAAGAGACTTATAGGGGAAATATTTAAAAACTGATATTTTATTTGTATTCTGTAGCTAATTGTGAAAAAAAATTTTGCGTTTCAACTCGATTAAGATAATGTTGAGGCTTCTGAATAAAACTTACAAAAACGTCTTTTTTTCTTATGGGAAATACGTGTTAAACGTCATAGGGCTTGCCGCACCTGTAAATATGATAAAAAAATGGATCTGTTTTTTTTTGTGGATTTGAACAAATTTCCTGCCGGTACTCATAAAAATTCAAAAATAACATTTTTGGATCACCCAATCGATGCACTTCTCAGTAATCCCGTATCGTACCGGATGAACAATTCCTTTAGGGAAGGAAATGCGTACAAGGAAATAAGAAAATACATCATCTGATTGGTTTTCTTGACTTTGAAACATTGAGAGTAATGCTAAACGCTTTCGAAAATATTATGAAGTATCGATTGGTAGCACGCGTTACTTTGCATGACCGTTACGAGAAAATTGTAATGCGTTACCGCTACCTTTACTTAAAAAAAAGCGCGTTATTGTTATCGTTACTAAAAGAAGTATTCTGTCTGGTAATGCATTGCAAGAAACGCGTTCCTGTCAAACACTGATACCAACTAAATCTTTTCTTATCTAAAGATAATAAAATTAAACAAAATCTGTCGAAAATAATGAATTCTCGAACTTAGAAAATTCATCGATATTACTGATCTACAAGAAGAGTTGATAACAATTATAAAGTAACTACTTGTTTAACTTAAACTAACTAAACGTTTTACCCAATTTAAGCCGACAATTTCTTCGAGTTTAATATTCTATGACTTGCAGCTTACTCCTGAGGTCATTCTTGTTTGAATGAATTATATGTTAACATGAGAGATGAATAGAAATAGATGAAGTGCAATTGAAAAATACATGATCGCTAGTCATTAGTGTTTTAATAATAATTATATATCGGTGGACATGATGGAAGTACAAAACCGTTTTGAAGTATGCCGACTGTCGTGTCAAGTGTTAGACTTATGAGGCTCTCCAGCACATCATTACTGAGCATAGTTATCGCCAAGCAATATAATATAAAAGCGGACGCTGAGGACAAGAAGGAGTGTAGAAATTTTCACCGTTTCAGAAACTCGTATACACTCATTCACTCTTATTAGACGCGAAACGATGAGTGCATGTGAGAAATTGGATTGAAATTAAACGAGGTCAAGCGATCACTATGCATTATTTTACGCAAAAATGAAATGCATTTTGAGCTCAGTTTGTTTCGATTTATTCAGCAAATCCCAATAGTAGATCGGTGGATTTGAAAACCACCTGAGATCAATACTGGATTGTTTTCGTCACTTGCACCGCGTTTTTCTCGTAGACGGTTAATATACTATGTACAAAAAATTGTTTGCATTTGGACTTGAGGGAAAGTTGTAGCTAATAAACGCCTAAAAATAATAATACGTTTATCTATTCATTTACTAAAAATTAGCATCCTCCTAAACACTTATCTAAGAAAGGTTGAAAAATTATTTTGTGAATCGTAAATAATTGCCAGATAATTAATTAAAAAGAATATTTAACAAGGAAAGACAGAGAAGTTGGTTTTAGAAGTAGCGTTTTCTTTTGCTTTTTTATAATTCTTTTTAGATGGTTTCAACAAATATTTTATAGATTTCAGTATATTTGGCTGACAAAAAGCATATGCTTAAAAACTTCTAGAATTATAAGTAATAGAAGATATACGTATAATAGTTAGAATTTTTTAATTCTCTTATTTGAAAATGGGAAAGTACACGTCACAAATATCAGAATATGCAAATGATTGTTCGAGTTCAATGAGACTTTGTGAAATCACAGTACTATATAAGAGAAATTGTAGGCCCACAGGATTTTAACTTTTTTTTTATTATATTTAATTTATATTTAATTGTCGAGTTTGATTTTTTGGAACAAGGACATTTATGGAACCTACAATTAGATTTTCATAAAACCTGTAGGATTTAGAGGCGAAATGTTAAAATCACCGTTTCAGAAACTCGTAGCCTTATTAGACAAGAAATTATGAGTGTAGGTGAGAAATTGGAATGAAATTAAACGAGGTCAAGCGATCACTTTACATTCTGCATCAATGAACTGATGAGTTATTTAAAATTCATATAAATACCATCCAACGACAAATTAGAAGTTTTAACATATACTATTTCCTTTAGTTCAAAAAATATATTTACATAATTTATATAAGTAGAATTAATTTTTTTCAAATTGTTAAACTCTGACAAAATTAGACAAAATAGTATAATTTAGTTACAAACAAAAAAGAAATTTTTTTATATATAAGGATGAATTGTTTAAATAATTATTTTTGTTAATTTGGATTTATAATAACCTCGCTATAATTGTAAAGTTTAAAAAACATTGAAAATATAAAAAAGCCGCAACTTTGTAGAAGTATTATAACAGAATATTGTTATAAATAATAATAAATTGCTTAGACAATTATGTTCATTAAATTATAATAATTATTACAGGCTTATGGGGATAACATTCAATCTGTAATTTATCATTTGAATTCTATCGCTAATGGTGAAGTGAGGTGTTGACGGACAACTCGATACATCTATAATATTGACGATTCTTTTCAAAATATAAAAGAACATATCTTCTTATGGGAAAGGTATTTATTGTTCCATAAAAAATGGAGGGGAGGGGCGAGAGAGCATAAAAAAGAGAACAAATTTGGAGTACCCTACTGTGTAGTGAAACTAGTAAACACGCAATCTATCACTCTGTCGATTATTTGCTTAGACGAATTCAAGGTTTATTCGAAATCTTGTTGACGTCAGGGTCTATGTTTACTGGAGTTATTTCCAGTGCATACAAAAAGGTAGGTTGTAGCTTATATTGAGATAGAATCTTGCCATTTAGATATGTTGAATTATTAATTAAGGTCGTGGCTACGTGTACCGATTTTTTCGATATAAATAAATGCATTTTCTAGGTTCGTCTAGACACTCTCATTAATTAAAAGGAGGTGAAATACATTACTTCGCAAAACATATTTTCAATATGACATTTTCTACAGAGGATGATATAATCATTAGCAGTTAGAGATATGGATATTATATACAATCATACTTTTGAAAGTTTTTTTCATTGTACGGACTAACTTTTTGTAAATTCTGAAAAAACGAGTATTCGAACAATTTCGAATAGGAAATAAATATACTCCACTAAAATTGCACTTAGTATTATATAGATATAATATTATATTATTATTTATTATGATAATTTGAGCCTCACACTTATAAACGCAGACATGAAAATCACATTTGAATTTTTTTTAGGACAATTCATTTAAAGCCCGAGACCATGCCGCTATTGTCCATTTTTTTATAAATACCAATATTGTCTCTCTTAATTAATTAAATTTTCCTAAAATTTTTTTGACCATTTTCCAAATATTTATGTAGCTACTTCTACATTGTGTGTTTGATTTTTTTATTTTACAAATTAATAATTGATTTTTTATATAATTTCCTCGCAATTAACTGAAAGTTTGTAATTTATCAATCTTTTAACTATTTTTATGAATAATTAATTAGGCTTCAAATTATATTATATTTAATTACTACTACTTTACTTTAAACAGAATAAAATATTAGGTAGAAAACCTAATTAAATTAAAATCAATTTCCTCTGCTGTTTTCAAATGATGCGGAGGAGCTTAGCCAATTAAATAAATCCGTCGCTGTTTGAATAATTTTATTAATTATACAATACAATTTTAATTTCTGATTATTTTATTTATACTGTTAATTGATCATAATGATTTGGAGTCCATCGATTAATTAAATTCTTAAGTTTTATTTATTTAATTAACAATGCCAAAGGTGATCGTAATTATTATTTAACAAAGTTGAGAAGTAACAATTATACGTTTACAATTTCCATATTCTGTCCAGGCTTTCGATTATTGAATTTCTTTCTAGATGCAATTATTTGTTTATTATAACGGTTAATGTTGAAAATCTGTAAATTTTCAATTATTATTAAAATTATAAAATAATTATGGCCTATGGCACTTTAGTTAAGCGTTTAGAAATTTTGATATTATTAAATTGCATGTCGTTTTTTAAGATCAAAATTTACGAAATTTAAATTAGACCAAAATCCAAAATTAAAAATCCCATTTAACGTCCAATAATCAAATTGATGCAAAATCCTGTTAAACAAAACAAGAATTCAACTACCAAATTTGGACCGCAACGAATAAACAAAAACTAAAAATTTTATTGTAAAATTGTAAGGGTACTGTACGAGTACCGAAACGTTGGTAATGCAAATTTATTTATTTATGTTTTTTATTTTTATTTTATTGTAATTTTATGATAATAAAAATAAAAAAGACGAAATAAAGAAAAAGAGAAGGAAGGGGATGTGGTTGGCTGCCTTCTCATTTTTCTTTCCTCTTTTTTATTTTTGTCCGAAAATTTTATTTTTTTGTTTTTTTTTCAGATTACCATAAAATTTTTGGTTTTCGTTTATTCGTTGTGGTCCAAATTTCGTCGTTGGATTCTTATATTATTTAACAGGATTTTGCATCAGTTTTTTAAAATAATATCCACATTACTTATACTAATATTTAAGTAGGGGGGTGTCGTACAGGTTCGGACGGGTTTTGTTTTTGGCTCATAATTTTTTTCCGTGACAATATTTTTGGGCTATCATTACACCATTTTGAAGGTCCATCAAATGGCCTTCTGCTTGTGATTGAAACATATAAAATTATGCTACAACAATTTTTGATGGCTTTAACTAAATCCTCGAAATCAGTGAACCCCCGTTCACTTTTTCGCTTGTAACGAGACATGCTGAAATTTCGAGTGTCAGAAGTACATAATAATGACCGAAAGTGCGATCATTTTTATTATTAACAATCAAAAGATACTCCAAAAGCGATTTTCAGTGAAAAAATAGAGTATAGGTGTCAAACGACGTATCCCAACCTATACATTTAACAGCATTTTTTTATTGTTGGAAAGAAATGATCTGCACTATATGCAGAATCTTCTTCAGACATAACAATTTATTTGATTCATAACACACGAAACTCATGTACCTTGCAATTTCATAGTAAAAACAAAGTGTGAATCTAACGCTAATTTGAGGGTACCATATACGAGCGAGATGGTACACCATCTTGAAATTACCTGCAACAAAATTGATCCCACAGTTTTTAATGTGTCCGATAAAAAGTAGTTTAGATTTAATGCTTTGACGATGATTCATTTTGATAAAAAGAGATATTCCTTATTTTAACAGAGAAATTGAACTACTATTGATACAAATATGTGACTGTAATAACAGGTTGCACATTTGCAAAGCAGTGGAAAAACGTCCTGTTCTAACCCATACAGTGTCCCAACCTGTATGGCTCTCCCCTATAATTTCTTTTAAAAAAATAACATATTTATGATGGATTTTTTTTTTATAATCATAGAAACCAAATGTTTATTCAATGCCCGTGGTTTAAAAGATGTGCATATTCGTAAATTGAATTTCTATTAGATCTCTTTGGGGTCATTCATAAAATACGTGATACGTTTAGGGTTGGGTGGGGGTCTGCCGAAGTATCATTTCCCATGTTAAGACCAATGGAGAAAGTATCACGCAGGGGGGGGGGGGGGGGTGTCAGAAGTTCCTGAAAAATGTATCACGTATTTTGTGAATGGCCCCTTTTGTGAGATAATGTTTTTGCAGTATTTTATATTTTAAACAGTTTCTAAGCTTTTGAATTTATTTATATATCAGAAATATCATTAATATGCAGGACTTTTAATAATTCTCAATAAATTTCCAATGGCCAGGAGTTACTTTTCCATTGCATATGAATTGAATGTCTTTTTTTTACTAATAACTTCCCCTTCATGCTCTGGTCGCTCTTCAAAAACTGTTTCCTGAGGCAATGTCTCAGAGGCGTAAATTCATATCTTCGGTTAAGGAAACTTTTTCCGTTCTAGCGAGATCTAACTAAAAAAAATAGTTTCCGTGGACAAATTAACATTTAGTCCAAACTATTCGACCTTTTTTGAATTAAAAAAAATTAAAGCTTATCAAATTTCTAAGAAAGTTGTTGAAGCATATTTTTAAAAATAAAATTTTTTTTTTATTCAACAATGAAAATTCATAAAAACAAACAATTACGAACATGCCGTTTTGTGGAAATTTATCCAATGTATGCGAAAGTACACATAATTAGTGGGGAAACTTGTCTTGAATGATGCCCTGCAGTATCAGATATTTGAAAATTGTTTACAATTTTTATAAACAAATAAATCGTTTAAAGTTCGATTTTTAGTATAACTGATATATAGTTACTTCAGATGTGTGTATTCAAGTAAAAATCTAAAGAAAAAAATTTCCATATGACTTTAAAAAAAATAGAGACCATTTGTTAATTATTTAAACAAACGCATAAATATATCTTTTTAAAATGAATTTGTTTAGTTTTCTTAACAGAAAGGACAATAAATATCTTGCTTATAGATTTATTGTGTGATTATTTAATTTCAGACAATTATTGTTATTTGTTTAAACCAAATTAATTAACAAATGCATAATATTGTCCTTTTCAGTAAAAGAACAATTTTTTTAAATCAACTTCAGGTATGTTAAAAATACCTCTTGATATGATAGTTGGTTATAAAAGAAACAATTTATATTTGTTTAAACAAATTGAATAAACAAATTTATTGTTTTGTCATATTTCAACAAATGGTTTTCGCTTTTTCAGATAAATAAATTCCTAATGTCTTGCCAGTAGCTTTTTATAGTTATTTTTATTAATACTAAACAATTTGTATTTTTGGTTAAAAAATGTGATAAGCAAATACATAATTTGGCCATGTTTTAGTAGATAAATTTAGTTCTTTTTAACACAATCAATTAACTGTATATAATCTATGGGGCCTTACTGTGCTATTTGGCTGTTAGACAACAATTCATAATTTTTAAACAAATTTGATGAAAAAATTACTATGACTATTTTTTAACAAGTTCTCTGTCATGATACTGTATTATCCGGCAGGGCATGTATCAGAAGAAACATGAACGAACTGAGATTTTATACATTTTTCATAATTTCAACTGGTTTTTACAAATAATTGTAAAAATAATAAACGTGTCCTGTCGGATCATACAGTATCATAACATAAAGACCTTGCTTAAAAATTGTAGTCGCTTTCATGAAAACCAATATGGGTTTCTACTAAAAAACGACCTCTGAGTTATTTGTTTATTATATTTGTTTAAACAGTAGGAATTGTGGTCTAACAGCAAAATATCACAGTAATTTCACTGGTTATACACATTTAATTGATGTTGTTTAAACAAATACCAATTTTTTTTATAACCACGTATCGGTTGAATTCAGTTGAGTCACGTGGACTCAGTGATGTTTTGTTTCTTCTAATTCCTGAGTTGTAAGTGGAGCGTTCGAAAGTGGTTCCGCTTTCTTCTTGAGGCGGAGGATATGCCGCTTTCAGAGAGCCGTGACACGTACACGGAGAAAAATGGAAGGTCTGTTTGTCCATATAAATGTGCAGACAGAACATATTGCAGGGTCGACTATAGGACAGCTCTTGAATATGGCTAAAGTGGCTATCTCTAGAAAATAAAAAGAAGACGTCCAAATCGACAATCTCAGAAAGACGTCTCGATTGTCTCAGATCGTCTTCTCGGTCATCTGAAGCTGGCTGACCGGATCATTGTGAAGGGTCGGTTCGGAAATCTCAGATGGTCGATATGATTTTCTCAGACATTCGACTGTGTCGTATTTGATGGTCGATTCGATTATCTCAGAATTTTGACGTAGTTATTTCGTATGGGCGATTCGATCATTTTTAAAGGGTCGACTTGATTATTTCGGAGTGTCAATATAGATATTCAAGAAAGGAAAATTCGGTTATCACAAAGGGTCGATTCAAAAATCTGAGATGGTGAAAAGGACTATTTATGATAGTCAAATACATATTTTTAAATTATTTTTAACAATTTTTTTGATTCTCTATATCTGAACTGGCATGAGGTGTTACTAAATAAATAGTGGAAAGTCCTTTATCGATTGATTTAGAGTAGGCATTCCGATAATAATCTTAAATTTAAAAATTACTAATGCGTATAAAAATCTTTAAAAATGTAATTAATAAGAAATAATTATTTATGAATGTAATGTTAAAGCTTTTTCTCCGAATTTTCACTACAGTTCCAGCTCTCCATCAACTGGATGTAGGAGGACGAGTGCATTGACCCTGCCCCTGCCATCTGTCTTTCCACAAATCTCAGGAGTTGATGTCTGAACTGAAAAATAAAGATTAATCTTAAATTAATGAATTCAATTTCAGTTTATCCTAAATCAATTAATGCTAGAATTAACAGTGATTATTGAAATCATTCAAATCTATTATAAACTTACATTAACCTAAAAAAAACTAGAATGAAATGTCTTAAATCTCACATTACTTAAGGAAAATATTAAGATTACAATTACGTACTTAAAAGAGGTACTTACAGAATGAGATATTTTCAATGTATCCTTAATAATTTCACTCACTTTACACCGGAATCGTTCGGAAAAACTTTTTTTTAAATTGATATCGCCACGCGGTCGACGAGCCCTTTATGCTAATTGGAGCCAATTAGCGATGCCCTTGAAAATTTCACGCGCATGATTGACGCGCAAAAATCAAGCAATTGACCATACGCAATGGCTTATCTGCTCCTTCGTGGATGGTCGAAAGGAGTGAAAACAATATGTGCGTATCGACCATACCGAAAAGAATACCTTAGTTATCCCTGATAGTGAGTATGATGTTCTTATAAAAGTCAGACTGACGATATAATAAGAGTCTTTTTAACCATGTCGAAAAAAATTTGAAAGGACCGTTCGGCCATGTAGAAAGACTTACTGGCTCTCTAAATTTTGACCATATAACTTTGACCATACATTTTTCTCCGTGTAGGAGTCGAGTCAAAATCGAATACTTATCGAGAAGATTCCAGTAGGTGCTGGCAGTACTCACAGTAACCGAAGTAGATTGAACAGGACGCTCCTCAAGATTGGTATCAACAAAAGGAGATGTGATGTTGAGAAAATCGACTCGGAGTCAAACCTCGAGTGAAACAGAAGGATTTTATTTGCGCGGTATATAATGCCATTTTGCTGTGGTAACTGATTCTTGAATGAAGCATGCACGGTTGTGAACAAACTCCTTCCATCGGGAACGATGATTGCTGATCAAAGTATATACGATGGCTGAGTCAGTCCAAAGATGTACTGGTGCTTTGTCAAGGTTTAAGAATTGCACGATATGATGAACTAGCTTCGTGAGGAGCATAGCTGCAGACAACTCAAGTCGAGGAATAGTCAGCCTTTTGAGTGGTGCTACCCTCGTCTTAGGAAAAATGAGTGAAGTATAAACTTTCTCATCTTGGCCAATAGACCTGAAATATACAACAGCAGCCAGAGCTTGTTGAGATGCGTCAGAAAATCCATGAATCTCGATGAAATTCTGTGAAGTTATTCCAAGCCATCAAGGGAATGATAATGTAGAAAGCTCTTGAAGTTGCTGCAGAAAATACATCCATTTGTCGTACAACTGAGCTGGTAAATGGTCATCCCAGTCAAGGTTGTTTGACCAAACCTCTTGGATGAGGATTATGGCGTTGATTAAAATCGGTGATGGAAATCCGAGGGGGTCGAAGGGTCGAGCAATTGTAGAAAGTACGGTTCGTTTAGTTGTTTCCTTGAGTAGTGGGATTGACCAGGTGAAATGAAATGAATCAGTAGTTGGATGCCAACTCATTCCAAGAGCGTGGATAGTGGCATCTTGTTCAATGAGTGCAGATGCCGGAAATACTTGCTTATGAACAGGTATACCTTGAAGAACGTCTGGATCGTTGTTTACCTATTTCTGCAAATGAAAACCGCCCGCCGAACAGAGGCCGATTACCTGTTGAACAATCTCCTGGGCTTGCTTGATTGAATCAGCTGCTCCGAAGATGTCATCGGCATATCTGCCTTAATTTAATGAGGCGATTGCTGAAGGAAACTTAGAACCTTCATCCTCGATGAATTGTTGCATGGTACAAAGGACAAGAAAAGGAGCGCAGGCTAATCCATATGTGACTGCAGTCAGCTGATATGTGAGAATTTCACTAGGTTCATTACCCCGATGTGAGGACATAACGGGACTGGCGAAACCAGATTAAGACGTTGATCAACTCAGTCTGAAGCTTGGCTCCTGTATGTAACATCTCATTCAGTGAGAAATGGCATTGAGGTGATTCTGAATGGATACTGCAACTAGTTCCATGTGATCTAAAGCCTCATATTCATTAAAAAAATTTGAGTAAGCTTTTTGAAGTGATAGATCGGCTTGCAGCTTCTTTAATAGTCTTGATAGCATTAGTAGAGCTGTAGTCTTAGAATCACCGAGATGTCTAGCTGATTTTTTATGTAGCAATCTGACAATATAACGACCAATATTGTCTCGAGAGTGTGTGATTTTAAAATGGTCCTCGCACTCTTGATCTTCAATTGGCAGAATTGTCCTTGATGTAGATGGTGTCTCTTCTAGTTTCCAAAATTTCTGAAGCACCTCGCTAAGTTCTTCATCGATAGATAAGTGAGAGCTTTGAACTTCAGATGAAGATGAACAGGTTTCTGATCGACTAAAAAGTTTCCATCTGAAAATTGTGGCTTGTGCAGTTGGAGTATTAGCTGAGCCTTTACGAAGACCTTCTTCGATGACTTGACCATAAAAGCCAGCTCCAATGGTGACGTCTACATGGCCAGGTGATTGAAAATCAGGGTCTGCAAATTGAAGACCTTTCATATGCGACCAATTCACGTTGCTGCTATCGATTAATGAAAACGATTCTGTAAGTTGTCGAAGAACATGAGCAGTGATAATGTATTCGGATGAGGACTTGGAATGAGGTGTCAGCGTGACTGTAACAGAGCCTCTCGTTTGTCCTGCGTTCACAGCACCAACTCCCTTCACCTTTCACGATGATTGTTGTCTTGACAAGTGAAGATATTGAGCCAATCTCTCAGTGATGAGGGATGTTTGTTAACCAGGATCGAGAAGTGCTCGAACTTTCATCCGCTCTCCCCTGCTCGAAATCACGATCATCTGAACGGTAGCTAGAAAAATCCTATGTCGCGATGAGATCTGGTTTACGGCTGCACAGTTAACTTTAACATTTAAATCTTAAGTTGAAGATTCATGCTCGTCGGTTGAGTTACCTTTGTGAATGGAAAAATCATGTTTCTTCCCGCATTTACTGCAGCGCCTGGTAGAACGACATGCGGACACTCGATGTAATCCAAGACAGTTAAAACATAGATTTTTCATTGAAATGATTTCTAACCTTCGTTGAACTGATTGATTCATATATTATGGATAATGGCCGGCATAGTGATCCGAAGAACAAATTCCGCATTTGCTGGAATTAATCGAAGCTTGATCTCCAGAAACTACATAGGCCTTAACTGACGGCTGATTAGATTGAAATCCCGGTCTTCGTGATTTCTCTACTGCTTGAAGTGCCAACAACCTTGTCATCATAAACTCGCTGATTTGCTTCCATGTTGGAGGTTTCTTAGAATCCTAAATGATGTTCCCAAGCTCTAACTGATTCGGAATCCAAACGCTGGACAGCTATGAAAACAAGAACATCATCCCATGTGTGGGCTGGTCGGCCAAGGGTTTCCAAAGTGCAATAAATTTGAGTTATGGTTGTGTATAGGCTCTCCAGCTTAGTTGCTGATTCTTTTGTCATTCTTTTCATATTCAATAAAGAATGCAAGCCTGTGTTAACTAATAACCGTTTATTCTCGTAGAAGGAAACGAGAGAATCCCAGGCCTTCTGAAAGTTATCAGTAGTCAGTCCCGTGTTCTTCAAAAGATGAGCTGCAGTGCCCTTGAGACTTTGCTTCAGATAATGCAACTGCCAAACAGGTGACAAGTTGGTGTTTGAAATGACCATTGAATCAAAAAGATCCTTGAATGGAATCCATTCGGACGGTGATCCATCAAAAGTTGGTAGATTCAGCTGGGGAAGACGCGGGCCATACCCTAACATTGCTGAGAAGCCAGAAGCTTGTGATCCTGACTGTACCGATGGTGACCTGATTCTGTTTTCACGGATACGTTCCAATAGAGCGCTCATGTTTTCGAGTGCTTCGAGATAGCCTTCCTGCGTTGTTTTGAACATGTTTTCTTCGAAGTACGCATTTTTAAGCAAACTCTGCTTCTCCCGTGAATCAATCTGTCTCATGGCAATAATGATGACGCCATGATTCACTGAGAACTTCACCCAAGCTTCCTTGAGAGCGCTCCTGCGGGTTTCAACTCGGTGTGACGAAATGTTCGAAGTCCCAACACTCATTAGGTTCCCCAATGCTCTCGCGATAAAATCCATGAGACGTTTGCTCGACGATGTGATTTTCGATGTGGCGCACTTTCATTTTAAATTCGTTCACCAAATCTGCCTCGAAGGACCAAAAATGAATAATCGCAATTTAAAAATCAAACAAAACAACACTAAAACCGGTACTGGTGATCGCAATCACTGACACTCTTCACATGTTAATCCGTTTTTATTTATGACACAATAATCCAAATAAAAGTGGGTAAGTTGAAGTAACAGTGACAAATTAAACAGTTTGCAGAAATGTTGCTCTTGAATTAGGCACAGTTACTCACAAAATAGTTAGTAAATCTGGAAACTTCTCAAGCTCAGCGTGATTCCATGTTTAGGAATACTCAAAGAGTAAAACTCCTCAAAAGAACTCAATTAGCGGGACTTCTCAAGAAAAGAGCGAGACTCCTCAAAGAAAGAGACTTCTGGAGGATTCACAAGGTTGCCGTGTAGGCTGAGCGGGGTATCTAAAACCTGACAAGGGAGAGAAATTGCCAATCCTTGTGAATGCAGGTGAACTCGTCCAGAAGCACTAAGTTAGGAGTGGGTATGAGTCTCGACCAAGAATTTAACCATAAAAAGAAGAATTTTTATTGGATTCGACTTGTAGAAAAGCTTTGAGAAGTAACCAGAAACTCAAGAAAACTCTTTCAAAATGGTTAAGGCTTTTTTTTGCTCGTAAGAAACTCAGAATCATTCGATTTGTTCGATTTAAGCACCGAAAATTTACTGAACTCAAGTTCTGGTGACAAGTGCATGGTTTTCATCGTAAAAGGCATACATGGTGGTCTTAGCTTCGAAGGATGACGATCTCATAATTCTAAGAACCTAGTCTCAGTATTCTTTATGTTACAATGTTTTAACGACCATTCAGCGGGTTGATTGAACCGACGCAGTTTTGTTCTAAGTGTTTACGAACAGTCGGTGGATAGATTAATTAAACACAGAAAGAGGACTGGAGAAAAAGAATACTTACAGTAATCCGAAGAATATATCATGATTTAACAATTAATCATGTACAAACAAATATATGTTATATAAGTAAATTTTTATATTGAATTAAGGAACAACGAATTTTTTTAGTCTAATTTGGTAACATTTTTGTTATGAAATTGTAATATTTTGAATACACGTATAAGTATTCTTTGAGTGCATATATCATAATATAGTTGTAATATTTGGCTATTCATTGTTATTTTACTCAAATTTATTTAGGAGCTCTTTTCTGCGCTGGAACATCCACCCACCTCTCCAAGAAAAAATCAATAATCACAAATTTTTTACACATTATCCTTATTATTCTATTATTATCTAGCTCTAAAACTCAAAGCCCTTCAAGCGAGGGCAGGCGCGGATCCAGGGAGGGGGCTTCGCCCCCCCCCCCCAAGTCCAGACTCAAATTTTTCAAATAAGATAATTAAAGTTTATTATATATAATACTGCACAGCGAATTTCCTCCTTTAATACGGTTATAGAGAAAACATGAATTCTCAGCGTGTATTTTTCAAATGTAGCGCCCACTTTATATCATGTAGTTACGTACAGATACTCTGGTAACGTATATCAATGTTACAATGCATTCCCACCATTGGCGCTGTCACTCTTGCGTCGTATCCACATGCGGCAAGAGAGCTTGACAGCCAATGTAGGTTCCCAACCATGTAATTCTCGCAGCCAATCAGGGTCTCGAATTCTCTCATGGATATATGAGACATAATTTTATTGTGAATAACCATTTAAGTTCAACAGGGAGCGAACTCAGCTGATTGCGCGATTTTCGAGGTTACGTTTTGCAACAATTAATAATGGTAAATATTTTAATTCTGTATTCTGGGTATTTTAAGGCGATTTTAGTTTTTTGAAAATATTTTTTTTCAAGACGCTTCATTCTTGGCTTCCTTATAAAAAGAAAATGTTTGCTGTTATGATACCAAAAGTTCAAGCATACATAAAAAAACTTAAAAATCAGAAGATTTTGCTTTTAAAAAATGGAAAAATGTCAGAATTATTTAACTATACATTATTTTAATTGATTCATTAATGAAAAATTGTTAAGCTACCAAGCACGAAATATGTATTATCATTCGAGAAGAATGAAATTAGGCTCTGAAATATTATGATTTAGGATGACCGTTGTACCGGGAAACTGGGAAACGACCGAGAATTATTTTAGACCAGGAAGTGATAGGGAATTTTTTCTTCGGCTGGGGATTTTACAAGTTTTTAGAAGAGAAATCTATACAATCACTTGAAATATTAAGAATTTTATATCACAATATATAGATAATGCAATTTAGAATAAGTTTGGTTTCAACTTTTTTTTTAAATGTTAAGCCTAATTGTTAACTTTTTCAATCATGAAATCATTAAGTTTACAATGTGTAATTCTAAAATCTTTTATCATAACAATTTTCCATTTTAGATTTTCATGCGATTCTAAATTAGTTAAAATTAAACAATTTACAGATTTTGACGTTAAAAATTGAACTACTACAATTCAAAAGCCTTAGTAGTTAATCAGACATAAACTTCCGACTGTAACTTTATAAACATTCTGTTATTTCAGTATAAAATATACCATTTTTAACCTTTTCAATTTAAATATTTTAAATTAAGAAAAAGAGCAATTTTTTAATAGTCAGCAATGTTTGAGTGTCTATTTAAAACAGAATGTTAAAAACTAATCAATTCGAAACTAAATTTTTTGAAACAGAAAGCCTTGAATCGTTGAAATTTCAGAGAGCTAAACTCAAACTTAGAACGTCACAATGTTAATTTCATTGTTCTGTTGAACAAAATTTTTATTTATAAGTGAAAATGTTAAATGTTGATGTATGAAAAACAGATAAAAACGTATTCATTTAGATAAAATGCAAGTAAGTTGAGGAAATACTTCTAATTTTTAAATCAAAATTGTGAACCTTTGAAGGATTATGAAAGTTTTTAAAATAGTAAAAAAATCGTCTTAAGACTCCTGGTAAAATTCAAAATGACTTTTTCATTTCGAAAAATTAATTTCTTCGGAATATTTATGAATAATTGAAAATAATAGCAAGTGTTGATACATAAATAACAATTGAGTAGTTATGAATTTGAAAAAATTGGGATAAGTTTAAAAGATATATAGAAGTTTTGAACAAGTTCAGAAAGACGTTGAAAATTTAAAGGATGTCAAAAAATTAAAACCAAAATGTGGATTTTTTAAGATTTCAAACAAAAAATTTAGAAGCTTTTCAAGCATTTTGAAAGGTGAAAAAATATTCTAAAAAATTGATTTAGATTCCTTACAAAATTGACAATAATTTTTTATTTTGGAAAATTAATTTCAAGAGAATATTTTAATACATTTTTTAAAAATTACAAAACAGTAAAAATCATAATGTAAAGATTTCAAAACATTCAAATGAAAATGTGGATTTTTAATCTATATTTCTAAATTCAATTTAGAACATTGGAAATGATAGCGCTCATTTATAAATAATATAAGTTTTGATTCGTTAAAACGATTTTATCATACAAATAATTTTTTAAGAACAAGAAAAAATCTGCCTCAGCCTGGATTTGAACCGGGCGAAGAATAACTTTAAAATTATTATTAATTTTTGGATTTGAAAGCAACGCACGATGCAAAAAAATGGCCTACAATCGGATTTGAGGGGAAGCTACAACTAATAAAAGCTTCAATACAATAATGCGTTTATCTATTCATTTCCTAAATATTAAGATCCTAATCACTTTTCTTAAGGAGGGTAAAAAATAATTTGTGAATCGTAACTAATTAGTAACTAATTCATTTCAAAAAATTTCGAGAATGAAAGAGAGAGAAGCAACTGGTTTTAAAAATAGTGTTTCTACATTCTCATTCATGAGAGTGTAATGTAATCGTTCAAATTTTCAATCTCTGCTTTTTAACGGATCTGTACCTTTCGACACTCACAGAATCCGAAAATCATAAAATTGTATCGGTGCCTGTCTGTATATCTGCCTGTATGTCTTTATTTATGGTTACCTGAATGTTGTAGCTACGTTAACTTTTGAAGGATTTGTCCTATCAAGTTAGCCTTTGACATACATCTTAAGGTTCCCGAAAAGAAGGTTAAGTTCGTAAATCAGATATTTCCAACGAAAATTAAAAAATCTAGAGCATTTTCGAAGTTTAAATTTTTTTTCTAAATTCAGAAGTTGTTGTCAACGTTTCTTATAGATGGGCAGAAGACTTGCAAATTATCCAAATAGAATTTTTAATTCCGATGAAAATTAGAAAAGTTATGTCACTAGATATCAAATATATTTAGAAACTATCTCAGTTAAATTTTTCGTTCAGACAAAATATCAAAAAGTTTGAGCTCTTTCAATATTTGAATGACATTTTTTTATGAGTTTTAGAAATTCTTGTCAAATTTTCTGGTATGCGTCAGAAAGAGTTGCAAATTATCCTTCTGACCTTTTGAAATTCGATCAAACTTCAAAAGGTTATATGCTTTTCAACATTTTGAAAATTAAAAAAAAAAATGACAAAAATGTTTTGAATAGGTTAAGAAATATCAATCTAAATTTCTACTAGATATAAAATATATGTTTTTCGAAACTATAATCATAAAATTTCTTCATTAGACAAAAGTTCCAAAAGTTGGATCATTTTCGAAATTATGCAATTTTGGTTTTTTAAGAGATACATAATTTTAAAGCGTTGTTTTTAGTAGATTTTAACAAGATTTACAAATGATCTTGACGAAGCTTTTAAACTGCACACAAGTTATCGAGTGCGAGTTTCGTAATGAGAATGTAACCATCAAAACCGTAGGTGCTTTGAGAACCTTATTTAAAAACAAATCGAAAAAAATTTCAGTTACACTTTATGGCTGTATTTCCTCAGAAGTTAAAATCAAAGTTTTTAATTTAATTTATAGTATTTACGATACTTGCAAAAACGTAGTTAAAGTGTACGCATTAAACTTACGAAAACGAGCGCGAAGCGCGAGAGCGTACCGGCAAAACCTAGGTGCGCTAAAACTTAGCGCGAAGCGCCGCGCGCACCGCGCAATGAGAATATTCCCGGGACGGGCATATTTTGTTTTGTTTTCTTCTAATAAGTCTTTTTAGTTGGTTTCGACAAACGTTTGATAGATTACAGACTTTTTCGTATCTAGTCCCCTGTTACGTTGGGGCTGAACCAACTTCAGTTCAAATATACTTGCAGAAGGTATTTTCTGGTTGCTTTCGTTCCGAATTCCATGTGATTATTTTAAACCAAATTTATAATCATTGCCTTGGCCGCTTTTGAAAAAATACCATGTTAGTATTAAAAAAATTATTATTTAATTTTATTCTTTTGTACGCCTAGTTTTAACCAACTTTCACTGAAAAGTTACCTGCCATTCCCGAATTTTTCTAATCCTTTTTTGGAAATTTTTCGTTTCGGGTGCATTCGTTAAAAACGTATTTCAGACTCAAAATAATCTTTTGAGTGAAAATTTAATGTAAAATTCAACATTAAACAAAAAAATTATTTGAAGTGCATCCTGCATAAAAATTTAGAAATTTTAAAGCTTAAATAGAATAAATTCTCTGTAAAACTGAAAAAAACTGTGTTCACTTAAAAGTCGCTTATGAAGGTCATATCTTCTAAACTATTAGAGCTAGAAGATTACTTTTTATTTTTATGGGGTATTTTATGCAACTTATTTTAAACATAAAATGTTTATTTACAAAATACACCAGAAAAGAGAAAATTAAAAAAAATGATTTTTAACCGTTTTATAAATAAATTTAAAAGGGTCTTATATCATTTGTTCTCGAACACTTGTGATCTTTCCTTGGACACACAACTCAATGATCTAGTTGAATAATACTTTGAGATAAGCTGTTTTCAATCCAAGGTTTTGTGACCGTAAACGTGACCGTGCTGATTTCCGGCTCTCTCGAGAGACCAGCGTGCATTTTGGGTGCCTGAGCTTTCAGAAGCTGACTCTAAAAACTAATTCGTGGAAGTGGAAGCAGAAGTAAAAGCCCGCTATATTAACTACGGTTAAATACTCAATTTACAATCCAAAAAGTCTAGATTGTTTGAATTTTCGTGCTCCAGCCGCGATTTTCGATAAATCTATGCGTCGATACATCGATTAATCGATTGGGGGCCATGCACGCCGCAGCTTTGCTCGCAGACGGCTGACCCCTTCGCTCCCGGTGAGCTCCTAGTCAATATCAAACCAGTCACCACCCGGTAAAGGTGGTCTTCCGACTCGCGAGCTCTTACTGAATTTCCTGTTATGCATCGAGAAATAAATTGTTGGTGGGTGAAGTCCGATCAATAAACCCCGACGTAAACTGCAACTCCGACTTAATTAGTTTTGCCCAATCCTAACCGCAACTTAGAAATAACCTGTGTCAGTGAAAAAGGGAAATCAGAAATCACGTTCGGATTGTGAGAAGAAAGTCTCCGGCGATAGTCAACCTCGCAAGTGGTTGATCTTTAAGTTTTTCCCGCAATAGTACTCTACAGCGGTAAGTGCTTTTAACAAAAGAAACTTAAACTTAAACTTCTTCTGCTCTTCAAGCATCCGCAAGTTCACCAGTCCCATTACTCTCGGTCCTCTGCCTAGACAATCTGGGAATTTTTCGATTCTCAATTATCAGCCTTTTTTTCTCTTTATTTTTTCTGAATTTTCTTACCACTTCTGCTTGCTCCTTTCTTATTTCTTTTATTACATTCCTCATACTTTTATGTCTCGGTCCTCTGCTAAGAGGATCTGGGAACTTTCTTAACGTACTTCTCGGTCCTCTGTAGAGAGGATCTGGGATCTTATCTTTCGTGACCACTTTCTCGGTCATTTGTCAAGAGGATCAGGAATTTTTTCCACCTACGTCTCGGTCCTCGATCAAGAGGATCTGGGATTCCATTCCAGCCAACATGATGGACCACGTGACCACCACCGGAAACATACATTTTGCTTATAGTTGGACCAGCCCTGAGTAAATCGGCCAAGTCAGCACGAACGCTGGACCGAGAGGTATCGTCAGGCCCTTGCTGACCAGCAGGCAAACCCGGGGGCCTATATTCCCTTGCCCCCCTAATAGAAAGAAGAGGAATCGGGGATATCGCCGGAACTCAACCAAGAGGCTCGCAACCCGCCAACCTTCGCCGGACAGCGTACCCGGAAAACCCAACCAAGCCATCCCTTAGGAAGAGTTTTTCGAGGATCTTAACTTGTCTCAGATTCTTGAGCAAGTCCTATCAGACCTAGGAAGTTATCCTTCGCCGTCCGATCTATCCACCTTGGAGGCCTCACTCATTGAGTTTTCCCTAGCTAAACTCATTGAGCTGTCACCACCCAAGCTCATTTACTTCCTCTCAGCAATACCAAAGCCCCCTCCTAGGACCATTCTGAGGGAAAACTCGAACCTTCCACCCAAGAAGATAGAAAAATCTAGCGAGGAAAAGAGGCCGAAGACTCGCCTTCCCTTACGCGCATTCACGAAGTCGAGGACTTACCCATCACCGAAAAAATCACCTCGTAAGCAGCAGGCTCTCGCCCAGGTGTACGGACGACACCCCCCACCGGCGTTTAAAATGAGAAAGGCTCTCGAACGGGACCTCGTTCGTCCAAGAACATACCGGACGCCCGAAAGGCTGAAGTCTGTGTCATCCGGTCCCAGGCGGCCACAGTGTGTCGGAATCTTTTTTAATCCATTGACCGACGAAATTATTAATTCCATTTAGTCCACGAATTACTGTATCATTACTTTCTATAATTCAAAGAATCGTTAATTGATAAAAAAATATAAATTAAAAAAATTGCTTGTCACATGTATAGCTGTCAAGGGCATGGATGCGATTTTGGAGCCTGAGCTCTGCTCCAGGGATCTCACTGTTCTTAAGGTGAGCCTCAGGGCAGAAGCGGAGAAAAACTAGAGGTGGAGACTCTAATTCGGCACTGCCAAGATTCCTCCATTCCATTCCTCTGCTGTTAGGATGTGCTGCGATTTCTCACCATACGGTGTGGGGGAACACAAATATCAATGACAGACTAATATATTTATTTAAAAACCTAGCGGGCACCGAGCTGGAAATTCTGACTCTAGGTGATATTCTCACATTCCATATTTAAAGCAGGAGTGAGTTTCTTGATTTGACTGTATGCTCAGCGAAGTTAAGGAGCAGAACAGTGGGCTAAAGAGTCTCTGATAAGAAGTCTCTGTCCGATCAAAAAAATATATCGTGCTTCAGTTAAACCAACCATGGTAACATTGATGGCTTAGAGCATTCCTCGAATTTTGTGCAAAGGGTTCTGACTACATCATTTGAAAACAATTACCCGGCAAGCACAATTAAGTCTGGGACAGGAGCAAAATGGTGAAATACTCACCTGGAGAAACTCCGTAAAAAGAAAAGATTCTTTTGCAAACAGGGCCAATAGAAATGAATTGCCTGCAGATTGGGACATCTGTAGGACGGCCGAGTATGAATGCAATACAAATATAAGAAAGTACAAAGAGGAAGACTGGAGGGGCTTTTGCGAGAAATCAAAATGCAAAGTTCAACTGCCTGATTGAAGTTTACTTATCGGGTTTTCAGCGAATCTGAACCGAACAAGGGGAGAAAGGCTAGGCCACGAATAGGAAACGTCCGATTGTAATTTTGCCGCTAAGGTTGTAGAAAGCAAAAAGTTGGAATGGGCCGTAAGGTCCTTGTGTCTCTTTAAATCAACAATGGCAAGCATTGCTCCAAAATACATGCCATCGGCATGGAAGGACGGTAGATTCGCTTTGATTTCCAAACCTGGGCATAAGGGTTGCGTTGTTGCACAGAGGGCAGCATGATATTCAGGCAGGCTGCCAGGTAGAAACGGCATGCTGTTGTAGCAAAATTAGATCAGCAGTAGAAACAAAAGGGTATGCTGTGGGCACGTTGTTGGATATAGAGGGTGCCTTCAGTAATACTCATCCAGAAGTCATCTGTCGAAAGGTCTCGACATGTGGCGTCCCAAACCAGCTAATAAGCTGGATAGGAAACATGCTCCGTCGAAGAAGACTGGAAATAAGATAGGGTGAAGGGTAATTTGAGGGAATAGCGTCATGGGGCTGCCCGAAGGATGCTGTCCTGTCGTTCTTCCTGTGGTACAGGGTATTGGATATCTCCCTACGCAGTCTAAATGAAGAGGATTACTATACCCAGAGTTATGCGGATGACTTTGTAATCTGAGTCAGGGGGGCCAATCTGGAAACGTTGATAAGCCTTACAGGGACGTCGCTGCACATCGTAGGGCTTTGGTGCGATAGCTCAGGGCTCTCGGTCAATTGGGAAAGGACTAGAATGGTCATTTTCACGAGAAACTACAAGGCACTAACTAAATTCGGCAAAGAACCTGGATACCAATTGCAGGAAATTAGTCATGACTTTCTGGATGTGCAGGAGAGATTTTGGGTTGACCTGGGGTATAAGGCCTAAAAAAATTGCATGGCTACTCTCCGCTGTCTTTAAACCAAGGCTCCTGCATGCGGCTGTAGTATGGTGGCCACGGGCGGCACTCAAAACGATTCAGGACAGACTGAAACGAGTACAAACACAAGCGTTTAGCAGTTTAACGGGAGCAATGAGGAATACGTTTACTGTGGTGATGGGGTGCACGCTCTGTAAAAAACCCCTACACGTTGCGATAACTGCAAGAGCGTAACACATGATGGGCCCTTGGCAAAAGTAAATAGAAGGAAGTAGGGGACTAGACACGCCAGGCTCCTGAGTGACATCAGCAATCTGCCGATTCTAGATATGAGGCAAGATAAAATAACAAAACGCTTCAACTTCACGAAGGCTTTACGCGCGTACATTCCAAGTAGTGATCCCAAGTTCCTCCAAGGGGAGATTTGGTATACGGGTCATTCACAGGGAGAAGGAGGATCAGGAGCAGAAATATATGACAACAAGAGAACAATGGGGATAGGTTTTCCGTTTAGCAGACATGTTACTATGTTCCAGGCGGCTGTCCTTGCGGTCCTTTGCTCTGCTGCGACATTAAAAAAAAGCGCCGCGGGAAGACAGATTACGATCTGCTCAGACAGCCAAGCGACATTTATTGCGGTAGGGAAACCAAACATAACATCAGAACTCATTTAGGTATGCAAAACGCCATTGAACCAACTTGCAGAAAAAAAACAAAGTTGCTCTTATATGGGTTCCCGGTCACACGGGGATTAAAGGCAACAAAAAAGCGGACCAGTTGACCAAATGCGGTGCGGCAAGTGAATACATAGGGCCAGAACCTGGCACTGTTACTAGCGTCCTGCTGCATCCGTCAGAATTGACAGAACCAGGAAAATCCTGGGTTTGCCAAAGAAAGAAGTAAGGCGGTTATTTATATGGATTTACGATTATTAATCGAACCATCCCCTTTTCCAGGATACGCTCGTCTTGTTGTATACCTGCTCGCGGAAAAAGTGCGTTAACCTACTCCCATCACTAAAAAAAACCTCTTCCTTCCACTGTGACCTCCTGTGAACCCCTGTGACTCGTCCAAAAAATAATGTTCATCACATCTCTAACCTTTCCCAAAGTCTCGTGATTGGCGGGAACGCACCTTTGTAAATGGTCACAGAAATGAGTTTCGTTACATACCTAACCTTAATCTCAAGTCACAACGGACGACAAGGCACCCTTTTATCAATCATAGAAATAATGTTTGTCACACCGCAAACTATTTCCAACTTCTTATGGGGCAGAAATTCACCCCCGTTTTCGATCACATAAATAATGGTGGACAAATTCCTATCCCCAGAAAGGCAAACCTGTGACTGGTCACAGAGAAATCATGCTCGTCACATACTTAATCCTTTTCAGTCTCTTCTAGGGGGGGGGGCACCCCTGTTATCCATTGCTGAAATCATGTTTATCATACATCAAACCTGTTTTAACGTTACGTAGGGGGTGGGATAACACCTCTGTGACTAATTATGCAAATAAGGGTTGATACATACTTTACCTTTTCCAACGTCTCATAGGGGGGCAGCACAGTTCCCCTGGGACTGGTCACATAAATAATGTAAGTCACACACCTAAATCTTTCTAACGTATTCTGGGAAGCAGAAAGGCATCTCTGTTATCGATCACAGATATAACTTTCGTCACACTTCAAACCATGTCCAACGTTTTGGGGGGATGGGCAGGCATCTCTGTAACTTGTTACAGAAATATGTTTCGACACAAGGGTCAACCCACTAAACCTTTTCAATGTCTCGTGGGTGGTAACATGAATAATATCAGTTAAACCCCAACTCTTTTCTAACATATCATAGGGGGGGGGGGGGGCACTTTTTTGTAATTTCTAGCAGAACATATGGTTGAACTTGTAACTAGATCTAAAATCTAAAGAATAAGTACTTTCCACAGTGTGAAAAATGTATGGTAAATGAGACAATCCCATACTTCAAGTATATTGAAATAGTATGCATAGAGTATACCTAAGGTATAGCTGAATTATTGCTAAAGTATAGCTGAAGTATATCTAAAATATAGGATATACGGAGAAAAATGAATGGTCGAAGTTACAGTGTCAAAATTTAGAGAGCCAGTCCATTATTCTAGATTGGGATGGTTAATACGACCATCTTGTTTCCACACATTTTGACCATCCACAGAAGAGTATATGACCCTTCCTGGAGAGCGAACCTGATTAGTCACCGTTGGCATAAGAATATAAGGAATTATTTTTTATCCATATTTAGTTCGAAAGGATACGAGAGTTGCCATCACCGTTGTTCAGAACATTTTCGGAGTGAGTGATGACGTTGAGCTGTTCAGCGTCACATTGCTGTTTATTGAACTTGAGCATATTTTTATTAATTTGAAACAGCTTTTTGATATTTCCAAGTTTTGTGGAGAGTGAAGTGCATAAGAGAGAACCTGATGTAAAGTGAACTAAGCTTCTTCTTTTGAATTTAGAGCGTCAAATCTGATGCTTCTAATAATTCATCAAAATATTTTTAAAAAACAGGGATTGGTTCAGAAAATAAAAAACTAGACAGATATTTCGTCAAGTGAACAGTAATATATTTTTTCAAATTGGAATACAAAGTAACTGTAAATAGTTACAAATAGCGTAACTTTTCAATAACTTAGTTACTTGTAACAAGTTACTATCCAACACTGAACTGGATGGTAAGCTATCAATTTCTTGTCACTATGTTGCTTCAATCTGAAAAACGTGCCAAAAAGTCCAGCATACATTGATGATGCAGAAAGTAACGAGATGTGGGATATTGGTTTCGAAATTCACTCCAATGTTTAAAATCTTACAATTCAATGAAGTACAGTGACGCTGTGCCGTATCCGTAGCCTGTCGTCCTCTAAAAAATATATTGTCAATGTGTATTGTTTTTGCACATCAAACTATGTCGCATACACCTCGCTATCCATAAAGAATAACAAATATAGAATTTATGTATTTTACATAAATTTTTAGGGATTATAAGTTCCACTTAATTTTACAATTTCCAGTCTGTTATAAAAGAGAGACTGGAGTAGGAGGGAAAAAGACAACAAATATAGAAAATTTAGGATAATCAAATCGACGCCTTAAGATGGCCAGGTCTATGATGAGCGATTCTTATATTAACTACATTCTTTTTTCGATGATCGGTTCGACTCTCTACGAGATTCGACTCGACCATCCGAGATGATCAAGTTGAGACTTTGAGATGATAGATTTGAACCTTTTGTTTTAACCTACTAGAGATAGTCGATTTAGCCATCTTTAAGGGCTGTCCTTTAGTTGACCCTCCAATATAGTCTGTCTGCATATCGAGATGACCAAAAAGCCTTCCATTTTTCTTTGGAAATGGTCTCGGATAGTCAAAATAAGGAAAAAGCAGATAATTGTATTAACCATCTCGGAATGCTACCTTGATTATCCTGATGGTGAGTCTAGAATTCTCGTAACGCTCGGACTGGCTAGAAAGTAAGTCTCTCTGACTACGTCAAAAAATTAGGGGAGGGTCTTTTAACAATCTAGGTATCTAGAATAACGGACTGACACTACAAATTTTGACTCTCTCACTTCGACCATTCATATAAAAAAAATATAATCCATAACAATAAACTCATCATTTTTTAACTTTATAGAAAACCCTCATAACGAGCGGATATATAATGAAAAACTTATAGGATTCTCATATCATATCTTAGTCAGAGATCCAAAGTCTTTGATCCCTAAGCATAATGTTATTAGCATGAAAGGATGTAATCAAATTTTTTGCTGAAATGTTAAATCTTACAATTAACATTTTACTTATTTCAGAAGTTACAAACCCTTTTTGACGATTCTTGGAAATTCTGGTTCATTACTTTAGAGTTCCTGGTATATTCCACTTTCTTTGTTTGTATATTTTATAGAAGAAACTTTTATAGAACTTCTACATCATATTTTTTTTTATTTTGACATTAAAATTGTCTTAAATGGCGCAAGTTAATATTTAAATTTATTCTGCAAACGTTTCGTTAGAGAAGAGAACTGTGAAATATGTTGAATGAAACATTTAAATTTTTTACGCATTCTCTAACGATTTCTAACATGAAGATGCACCTACACATAAAAATTCGATCGATTTCGATGAACCTTTTGACACAAACACACACACACACAAACACACACACAAACACACACACACACACACAGAGGTTTTTTTAAAGAGAAGGTGTTCGATAAACATGCCACAGATCCAGGTTTGAATTTATATACAAAGTTAATCATTTTCAAAGTATATAGTCGCAAGCCTGGTTTAATGAAGTAAGTTCATAATTGGGGGCATTGATCGAAAAAAGACCTATAGGCCTATTGGACATTTATATATTTATACATTAGGTTTTATACTTTATAAATTCGGTTCAATTACTTTGTATTCACGGATAACTGTACACGGATCGTCCCAAAGGAAGATTACCCAAGCTAAGGCGTAAAAATCGTGCCGAAAGCTGAATGGTACCAGGGTGAGGTGTCTTACAACGGTTTCTTTGACAGAAAAAACTAAAGTTAAATTTTGTTGCATGTATAATTTTTTCGCAGTTAAAGTTTACATGCTATTTAGCGAAAGATTATCCTACGATGGAATAAAGGCTTCCGTCTGCTACGGCGTTCTTGGCAGCAATGTGAAAACGGCAAACCATAAGTGAATATGAGCTATAAATCGGGATACTAGATTTAAAACAACACAGAAAAAACAAAAGTTAAAATCTATTGCAGGTAAGATTTGCAACGTTTAAAAATTAAAAATATTATGGCGTAAGTTTCACCAAGGTTAGGAGACTAATAAATTTTAATCTCGTCTACTGTGTCACGCTGAAGTGACGAATGTAGAAGAATTAGAACTTATTTAATACCATTTAGCAAAAAGCGCAAAAAGCAATTTATAGATTGCAATCTCCATTTCTATCCAATTTAATGAAGTTAAACTACGATAGATAGCGCTGGCGTCGTAATTTTTGCTACATCTCGAATAAAAATAGAGGGCCTATAAGGCGATAGATTATCGAGGCAAGGTTAAAAATCGTACATTATCTTCGATTCATGTAAAGTTTATCTGGCAAGGTTAATTTTTGTTGCGGTGAATCTTTCACCTGGAATCGATGCAAACTTTATCTTTCGTTTATTTATGCTTTGGTGCTACCGGGAAACCTCCTAAAAGATCTAGAGTATGTAGCCTTATCTTTTCATACAGAGCTCTGCTTACGTGACGAGCTCTTTCCCCAGCTGCTCGTGGGAGTAAATGTGACAACACGAAACATATTTATGCCACGTCGTGATGATGAGTAACATGTTATGATAACTGTGATGCCTTAATTCTTAAAGTAACATGCTAATTGAAAAGGAAGAATCGGATGACGACAATAGTATATATACTAATAATTAAATTGTTACTTTAGAGAAAATGAAGGTCTTCATTGCAACTCTAATCTTCACCATAATGGTTTTCTTCAATTCCATTGGTAAATATATTTTTGTAATATAATATGTATAGCTGTATATTGTATTTATTTATATTCTGCCTCTTTGAAGGGTTCCCGTCTTTGTTCCGTCGTCAAACTTCGATCGGACGCCGAGTTTTTCCTTGACTCACGAGTTGGTTGGCGGCTCGAACTGATCCGCACATAGAAAGCTAGCGCGAGGCGAGCTTATGCGTATACCCCTGTATCAAACCAAATCCTTATCCGGGCAAGCTTTAGCTTGCTCGGTTCTGACCTCGTTAATCAATCTGGGGTTCAAGAATTTATGTGTACAGGAAAGAATTGGTTGCAAAAATAAATTATATATTTTAGATCAATATATGAGTAGTATGATGGTTATTTATACTTGTCCCAACTAAGCCGATCTGGGTTGTTGAACAATTTCTCTAGCAATCATCTGAGTCTCCCTCTAGATATGCTACCATTCACTTTATCTAAATGTACTTGATTCGCTAAATGTCCTTGATTTATTTTCTCAACATTACGAAAACATTTAAACAAGCTTCTTTTACTCTTATCAACCAGAGTTTTTTCTGCACCACATTCTTTGAAAACTCACTCATTCCTGCGTTTGTCGATTAGCGTTTTACAGCACATGTTCCCCAGTAAGCGTATATGAACCATGTTCACTTAACTCTTATCCTCCTCTGGGATTGCAAAATGTATTAGAATTAGTAGAAATCTACTAACTGAAGCAGTTTAAGGTTGTTTACTAATTGATAAAGTAAGCCGGGAAATAGCCGGGAATTTGTATGAAACCCGCGATTTTTTATCTTTATTTTTAATATTGCAATAAAAATGGTGCAGTTCTCTTCAATGAAAATGGGTTTTAATTTGTTACGAGCATTTTCGTTAAACAATTGAAGGTCATTCGATACCAAATATTTAAGAATTTATGTTTCGCTCAAAAAATAAATTTTTCATTTACAATGTATATTTAACAATTGAATGAATGTGTTGATAGTTTGTTTAAGCCTTAAAGTGTATTTTAGATTTAAGTAACAAACGTTCCTTTCTAGATATTCAAAATTGCAATTATATGATTAATTAAGAATATTTGGCCTAATAAAGTTATAATTCATGGATACTCTAAACATTGGTATAAAGTTACGTACAAGGACATATGTATACCCGGATAAGTTCCCTATAGTCTAGGTCCAGAATTAATAAACACTCGGTCACTACTGAGACATAAGTATAATAACATCCGATATCGCATAGATTTAAAAATATATGTTTTTTCTTTTTGTTCAAAAAACCGCGAATATCTCCTAAGCTACTGTGGTTTATTTCCTAATAAATTAGAATGTTTAAAAATCATTTTCACAATAATTTACATTATAGATTTACCTTGGAGTGCTAAAATGTTTAATCATTCTCAAAGTTGATATAATAAGCAATAATTAGTATTCAATGTACTCGAATCTCGCAATAACGAAGAACTTAGTAACCACGAATTGAGCTAAAACGATAGCGGGTGGGTCGCCACCAGTAGGGCGTTCAATATGCTTTTGTGTCTGTCTGTGTCTCATGTTTTGCGAAGAGCGATGTGCAAGGCGTGTAAATAAAGAATAGTTATTTTAAGGCCATGTGACGAGAGGGTCACGTGACGAAACCTGGTCTTCAATTTTTCTTTCCCAACTTACGTCTAGACGAAATGAGGTATCGCTCTGAAAGTTTGGGAAATGAAAGAGGAGATAATAAAGTCTATGTCTCTGCTTTGTTCCGGTGGAAATTTTGAGAAATTTTTTTTTTAAAGAAAATACCAGTGGAAGTTTTCTTTCCCAACTTACGTCCACATGGAATGAGATATTGTGTTAAAAATTTGGCACTATAAATAGAAGGCTTGCGAGAATGTGTCTCTGGTCCTAAATAATTAGAATAGTGAAAAGATTTTTTTAAATTACTATTTTGGATAAATACCGACCCTGAAATATGGACATAGGAAGCGAGGGACTAGCCATGTCATTGCGGGGGTGATGCAATGAGGGGGGAGGTCCGCCACCTTTGAATGTCCCGCGACAAATATGGCAGCGCCCACATGTTAATATTTTCATGCACATTTTGTCGGCAAAAACGCTCGTGCGCATAATCAAATGACACATCGTAAGATGGCGGCTCTCCCCACTCATGGAGCAGCACTAGCGCGGCTAGTAGACAACTTCGAACTTCTTGGGGGTCTGTGAGTAAAACAGATTGCATGATTACCGTCAGAGAAAGTTAAAAGTCAAACTTCTGCTGTTAAACCTAAATGTGACCGTCGATAATAATTATTTTGATAAATAAACTTTTTTCTTCTTTCAACTCTTTGCAAGGCCATAAACAATCTTTTAATATTTATTAAAATTTGCTGAAAAAAATTTCCGCGTCATTTAAACTTTTATTTTTCAATATGGGTGAAAACATATTGATTTTAGAGCTGACTTGATCAGCTGTTATACTCATCACATGGCCTCAAGAAAGAACGTAATTATGGATAAGAGATAAGAACATTCATGAAGTAATTATATGCAATTTAAAGATAAAAGCATGTCAATATTTACCCTAATTGAGGTAATAAACCATTGTTTTCAATGTACAGTAGGTCTGTAAATGAGATGATACAGATCTTCTGGCGAAATAGTGGGGATGATCAGGCAGTACTGCCCGTTGTAGTGCAAGGTACACTGAGAAAACTATATCGCATGAATTACAATATATAGCGTTTTACATTATATACCGTATAAATGTGCAGTCTAGAACGTAAGAATTTAAGTTCATTACGCTATCACATTGTGCTTCTTCTTTTACGATCTCGCGAGGGTTCGAGTAGTGAACAAACGATTACAGGAAAAATTAAAGGTCCATTTTTATGCGAGGTGTAGTGACAGTTAGGATGCCAGCGCTATCCAGCGTCGTTTAACTTCATTAAATTTGAGAGAAATGGGAATTCCCATCTGTCAGTTATATTTTGCATCGAAGAGTTAAGAATTATTTTCACCTCAGTGAAAATATGGTATGTTTAATCATTAACCGTTGCAGGTCTTACCTATAGCAAATTTTTCGTTTTTTCAGTGATTGTTTTAAATCTGGTGTTTCGATTTATAGCTCGAACTCACTCATACTCTGCCTTTTTTCGCATTGCTGCTAAGGACGCCGCGCCGTATAGTAGTCGATACTAACCCAATTTAACTTCATTTTTTTCCGTGAAATTAGTGCATTATAATATCGTACAAAGCTCCAGGACCTGATTGTACGTTATCATATTGCACTTTCTTGCAATATAAAATTGGGTAATATACTTGAGAATATTACCGAGAATATTCTCCTTCCTGAAAATATATGAGAATTTTCAATTTTCGAATATACATTGCAATTTAAAACAGTTGTAACATATTTAAATGAATGTGATTATAAAATATAAGTATAATAATTACGTGTTGACATTTTTAAAAATAAATTCACGTAAAAAATGGTAAAATCTATTATCTGCAGCACACGCAGCAGAGCCAGGAAAGATACCGATATCTTGATACTGCTTTCTTTTGTAAACATTATATAAACAGAATTCAGTTAAAAAAAATTTTTTATTATGTCTATAATATCCAACATGTTACATGTTATAGTTTTCCTAATGAACGTTTAGAATATTTTCAATTCTACTTCTAAATGCAGTCGTAGAACATTTGAATAAAGTAACATTAATTAGTAAGCATAGTAAAGTTAAATCGAAAAGACGTGAAGCAACAACTCTATAGATTCAATAAACATTCTAGAAGTACTATATTAGTTATTAAAGGTATTTTAAATCTTTCGTCGAATTTATTACTGATCATCTGTACATTTTTCTCAGTCTTGTTTTGTCTCTGAGATCTCTTTCTGAATACCATAACTTTAAAATCAATATTATTAATAAATGTTTTAAGAAAAGAAACAATACAGCCTAAAGCAAGAAGAACTCTATAGATAATTATTTAAGTCTTCTAATACATCATTCGTTATTTTAAGTTCGTCATCGAATTCATTTTTGAGTTCTTTCCAGCTAGGTAAAGATTGTGAGTTTTGGCAACCTTCTTCTAGATCCTCTAATTCGGATACAAGTACGCTAACAGGTTCCATCCAAGCCTCAGGTGAAAAATTAAATAGAAATTGCTTTTTTCTCATGCCATCAGTATTCAGTAGATGCAAATTGTGTGCAATAAATGTTAACATCCGCACATTGTACCTTTCCACCATGTTCTAGCTTCTAATGTCTGAATAGTTGACTTCACGAAATCTTTCGTGTAAATTCCAGTGTCACTTCTATGTTCAGCCAAGTCTGTTACAACTTCTTTTGCAAGATTCTGATTTTCACTATGAACGTACGTAATTCGATTATTTATGAACTTTTGACCTTGAATTTTTTCTTCTCCAGATAAACCTTTACCGTTTAGTTGTGGATTGAGCAAGTTGGCAGCAAAATGGATTGGATGCAAAGTAAACTGACGCCTATTTCGGAGAAATTTTTTAATATCTTCATCTTCATCCAGCGAGAGCGGAGATTCTTTTAATTGTTGTTCAATAGCTTGTGCGATTTACGAGAAAGCTATTGCGACCAAGCTTAAGTTGCAGGCATTCCCTTCGAGGATAGTTATCCATTTTACTACGGATAGAAGAATTTCATGCAAAAATTGCAATCTACTCCAAAAAGAATTATCAAGAATATTTTCGCGTACATTTGTGGACAAATATTACCCCACATTTTCTGAAATAGCCAGTCTTTTTAAAGATTTTTTATTCCTTTGCAAGCTCTCAAATCAAAAAAGCGCGGAACCCCATCGAGTTATTCCTGGATGTTTTGAAGATACATGTGTTTGCTGCGTCTTTCCTTGCTGGTCCAATTCTTCTAGCCCCTCCTTTTTCTGTCTTGCTTCCTCTTTATTTTTAAGTTTTATTTGTTCCTGGATTTTTGTAATTGTAGCTTTTAATTTATGAGACAGATTAATCTCCTTCACAATATACTTGGACTGAACCATTAAATTTTTTTAAGTTCTTACTCCTACGATGTCCTTTATTAATAAATTGAAAGAAAAAACAGAACATCCGTGTACCGCTACATGAGAATACTGTTCTTTAAACAGTCTTCTTGCCTTAACCATAGCAGCTGCATTTTCTGTAATTACAGCTAGCACTCTATTGCTTCCAATTTTGTCAATGGTTTTCAGAATAAGTTCTTCCATATAATCTCTAGTGTGGCTGCAGTCTTTGGTGTCGTATGTTTCGTAGAAAAGAGCCTCTGGAGTCGTGACGATAAAATTTACTATTGCCTCATTCCTAAAAAATGTTTCAAATTTAGTTTAAAAAAATTGTGCACATACTTGTATTTAATGCAGCTTTTATATATACATTTAATGGTAGATCCATTTCATATTTTTGTAGTTATTAAAATTTTAGAATATTACCTGTCATTACTCTATCCATCGCATTGAATTCCAACTTCAGGAGCCGCTGCTACTGTTTCAAATACCTTATTCTGTACTCCTTTAAATTTATTATTAAGGCGGAACACTTAATTTATGTCTAGAAGGAACCTTTTCAGCCTTATCAGAAATGTTTTTAACTTTCAGGGTGCATGCATATTAATATAAAATCTTGTAATAAGTTATAATTGAATAAAAACAATTTTTGCTGCAAATTATTCAAAAGATAGCAAAACCTTATAAAGTATTTTAAGGTATTCATAAATTATACTTTACCATTGTTTCCAGTTCTACTAAATTTTTAACATTTCTTTACCTTAAATAAACTTTTTACTGCAATTGGACACTTGAGATAACTTTGTAAATGCTTTTTCTTGCTCTTAGCATTTTTTTATAAATACTGTTGCAAAATATGCAAGTATAACCTTTAATTTCGCCTCTTTGGTTGCGGTTGGGTCGAAAATACGCCCAGACGTTGCTTTTTGGCTTACCCATTTTCGTTAAACTGAGAATACATTTGAACTCGAATCATATACATGAATTATTATTATTATTATTATTATTATTATTATTATTATTATTACACCATTAAGCCATTTCCCTTTCGGGGTAGGCGTGACTCACTCGGTAGGGGAAAGGAGTAGTGTGTGAAAGGGATAGAGATTTTTCAGATTGATTCGGAATTCTCGTGCTATTTAAGTAAATAACACGTTCGTTTCGCAACACTGCTCCGCCCCAAGTTGCTGAGCAATCTTTCTAGCAATCACCCCAAGCGAAGAACCTCACGAAGTCGTTATGTAAGGTTCCCCACTTGGGTCGATTAGTGGCTAAGGTATTTTGTTTCAGGCTTCATTCACTCTACTGACACCCTTTTTATTAACTATTTGCCGTCATACTTTCCTGTCCTGGCATACTTCTCTAGCTTCTTTTATGCCCATGTATTTTTTCATGCAGGCTCTCGTGTTTCTGTGACTTCTAATGTCTCTTCTAACCAGGGTCTCATTCACACATTCTAACCATTCTTTTCGCGGTCTACCTCTGGGCACGCTGCCATTTACTTTACCTTGATACACTTGTTTCGTTAGTCGTTCATTTGGCATTCTCTCAACATGTCCGAACCATCTTAACCGATTTCTTTCCCATGTATCTACTAGCGTCTCTTCTGCACCACATTTTTCTAGAATTATCTCGTTACTTACTTTGTACATCAGAGTTTTCTCCCATATTATGCGTATGAATCTCATGTCAATTGCGTTAATTTTACTCTTATCTTTTTCTTGATAAGTCCATGTCTCGCTAACGTATAGTACAGTCGTTACAAATATAGAATTATGTATTGCCATTTTAGCTTTATTTGATATATTTTTACTTCTGATAAGGGGACCTGCCCTACCAATAACCTTCTTATCGTCATTTATTCATCTATCTAATTCCTCATCTATCTTCCCTTCCCTAGTAAATAAGCTACCAAGGTATACGAACTTATCAACTTGTTTAATTCTCTCATCATTTAATAAAATATTGCATAGTGTTTTCTCACTCTTTCCTTTGAACACCATAGTTTCTGTTTTATTTGCGTTAATTTTGAGGCCCATGCTCTTCATGCTTGCATCTAGTTTATTCAACATTCTTTGTAAGTCTTCGATAGATTCTGCCATAACGACCTTATCATCTGCGAACGCTAACTCACGGACCCTTACTGTTTCGTGGATCCACACCCTCTTCGTCGAAGAGAGCCATTCCTAAACACTTGTCCATAAATAATATCAATAACCATGAAGACATAACGCATCCTTGTCTAACTCCTTGAATAATATCGAAATAGTCATTCAGTTTCCCATTCACTCTTACACTCGCTTTGCTACCTGTATATATTATTTTTATAGCTTGTAGGATCCATCCATTGACTCCATACTCTTTCAGGACTTCCCAAAGTTTACTTCTATATACGTTGTCAAAAGCTTTTTCTAGGTAAACAAATGCACAGAAAACTTTTTTTCCTACTCTCAAACTTTTTTCTGTTATTTGCCTTAAGCTAAATATTTGGTCCGTACATGGTGTTCCTGGCATAAACCCACTTTGGACTTCCGAAATCTTTGCTTCTGTTATTTTCATTACCCTACGAATAAGTATTTTTGAATATATGTTACTTACGGTGCTTCATAAGCTAATCCCTGGGTAATTATTGCACTCGCTTTTATCTCCCTTTCTCTTGTATATTGGCACGATAATCGCTTTTTTCCAATCGTCTGGGACGTCTCCCATCTCGAAACATAAATTTATCAATTCGCACAGTCTATGTGGTATGCACGCGCCACCGTGTTTAAGGATTTCAGCGTTAATACCGTCTACTCCGGCAGCCTTACCGTTTTTCAAGTTCTTAATAATATCCCTAACCTCAGTGACACAGACTTTTCAAATCGAGTTTTCCATCGCAACGTGTTCAACATCGCAGTTGTGGTGTCCTATAGCTTCATCTCTAAATTGTCTCCCAAAATAGTCTCTCAAAGCCTCTAGTATTCCGTCTGCATCATATACCATTTCCCCCCTACTATTTCTCATATTGACAATTTCTGTACTTTTGTTTCCTTTCATTTTTTTATAAAGTAGTTTCCTGCTTTCTTCAAATTCGTTTTGTATTTTTATCCCCTTTTCTGCTCTAATTGTGATTTTACTTTCTTTAACTAATCGTTTAAGTAACCTGTTTTCGCGTCGATAATCATTTCTACGTCTATTTCTTTCCTCATTGATAAGACCTGCGATGTTCAAAGTTCTCTTGTACGCTTCTCTTTTTGCTTTTTCGACAGCCTGAATTTCATCATTCCACCTCGCATCACCAGACATTCTTCCTACAACTGCGGTACGACACACTTCGATCGTACATCTAACAAGGATATCTCGTAACATTGTCCAGGCGTCCTCGATCTTTGTTTTTTATACGGTCCTCCCATGTTTCCCTATCTATGCTTTCGATTATCTTATTTTGGAAATCTATTCGCACATCCGGTTTCTGTAGGTTTTCAATTTTGATTTGCGTTTGTTTTGCTTTCTTGGTTCTCTTTTTTCTTCATCCCCGACCTAAGTTAATTTTTGAGATCAGAAGGTAATGATCAATATTGCATTCAGGACCCCTCATGACTCTTGTATCTTTGACTAACTCTCTTAGTCTTTCATCCGCAACAACAAAGTCAATTATACTGCGGCTATTTCCTTTAGACCAGCTGTACATGTGGATCATTTTATGCCTAAACCAAGTATTTGTAATAAACAGATCCCTTTCTAAGCATTGACCAACTAATTTATCTCCGTTATAGTTTGTTCTTAGATCCCCAAAATTACCTAATACTCTTTCTGTATCCTGATTTTGGATGCCTACCCAACCGTTCATGTCTCCTAGTAGAATTATTCTTTCCCCATGTTCGCAAATGTTTATTGTGCCATTTAAAGTGTCCCAGAAGGCGTCCTCTCCTTCTCTAGGATCACTATCAACCGGCGCGTAGCATGCTACGATAAATAGTCCTTTGATTCCTACTTTTATTCTAGCCCACAGCAGTCTGGGAGACACGAAACCATGGTCTCCGATATGCTGCTTTGCTCTTTCATTCAAAACCAGACCTACTCCTTGTTTACCATATGATTCACAGTCTACTCCTGACCATATTTCAAATCCGCCTTTCAACACGCCGTTTTTTATGTCTTTGGTTTCGCATCCCTTTTTCTTTGTTTCAGACACATATAAAATGTCTAGTTTCTTCACGTCCATAGTTTCACGCGATTCTTTTACCTTGAGATCATTTACTCCCCTGGCATTCCAAACACCCAGTCTCCATTCGTTGCCTAAAACCTGAAGCCTGAAGCCTCCTTTGCGAGGCTATTTTGTGGTTTGTATTATTCATTGCTTAGATTATACGCCCAACTAACACCTTCATGCAATAAGTTTATTTTATCAGTCGAAATCATGTCAAAGTTAAGTATCAAATCGTCATATGGTGGGGATTGTAGTTCTAACGTTAGTCCCACCAAAAACTTCAGTTAATAAGGGAGGGTTGGGAGAGGGGGAGGTAGAACTGGAACCGAGAGAGTCATCATGGGTTTGTGTTTTTGTTTTCATGCTGAGAAGGTCACCAGCCTTCAGCAGCGTTGGCAATGAAAAGAGAGTTTGCCCCCCCCCCCCCCAGTTCAAAATCTCAGCGTTATTTTTAGTTTGTAGGTTTAAAATGTCTTTTTTTATCGTAAAATTATAATGAATTGCTATGAATTACTTATCTTTAAGTACGTTTCCGGATTTTCTAGTAACTGCATATCGAAGCACAATTTTAAGAAAGTGCATTTATACAAAATTTAAATTTTCTATTTGGCTTTTTCCCCAACCGAGTATATATATGACCGGCCTCTTTTAGAGTTACCACGAAACTGTTACAGAAAACACAAGAGAATGTAAGGGTCGATTTACAACTACGTCATATCCGGCAGTCGTTAAAATCATCTTGTTTAAAGTCCTCCTAG
>NC_046659.1:57248581-57272594 GCF_010883055.1 Belonocnema kinseyi
ATTTTCAATTGAAAAAAAATATCAACCAACTTAAACAGAATTATTTTCAACCAAACATTTGCACCTTTAATCAAAAGAATTGATTTTTTACCGAAAGAAAAGTATTTTTAAACGAAATGGAAGGACACCACTAGATTTCTCGTTGAAAGTTACTTCAAAAATGACCTCAACCTTCTCCAAAAATTATAGTTTATGATTTATTTGGCTGTCCAGGGACTTTTTGGATACCCTGTAAACAGTCTAAAAAATTGTTCCTGTAGGGAGAAATATATACAAACAACGTAGCTCGAAAAAATATGTGGCATGACGCTGAAAGAACCTGCTAATTGACAGGTCAATAACCTGGATTAACTAACGGAAAGCTTTCGATTTAACCTTTCATAGAACTATCATCTGTTTGTTTGAAATGTTCATCCACACATAGTGAGATGCGTAGAAGGATTTATGCCCCTTTCGAAAACTAGATTTACTATCTCATTTGGAAAATATCATGTGAAAACGAACAACGTCACCTTCCAGAGTGGCGTCTTTAAGGGTGAAACCATGAGCCCTCTGCTTTTTGCATAACACTTCTGCCTCTATATCTCGCACTATGAAATCCTCCTTTATACCTATGTGGCGAAACTAATTATTGCGAGGATAAAAGAAGACTGGAATGTGATTTAAATATCTTCAAGAAGTAATCAGGAGCGATTGGTATGGACTTTGGATTGGAAAAGTGAGCCAAAATTCATCTGAAGAAAGGAAAGATTATTTGGCGTTCCGAAGAACCTTGAGCTTGTTGATATAAGTATTATTATACACCCTAACAGCGCATAGACCTAAACATACTTGTACGGAAACTTTCACAGAAATGTAGAAAAGCAGTCAATTTCGAAGGAGCAAACTTTTTTTCTCAGATCACCAGGGTTTAATTCAGGTACAGAGGGTTTTATTTTCGAATGCCAGGGCGGTGTCATTTTCACATTAGTATATCGCGACCGAATTTTATGTCAAGAAGTTCTCAGCGATGGGCGCGACCTTGTTCTGCCGAGCGTTCCGAGTGAGATAGAGTTAATCGTCCAAAATGAGAAGGGCCAAATCTTCTGGAACTACAATTTTTGGACAGCAATATAAATTGCACTCTCGGGGCCTGACATCGTTCTCTAATACCTCAAAAAACGAACTATATTTTTTATCGAATTTTCGGCTCCAACCGACTAAGAAATGACTGCCAAGGAGAAGAAAAAGAAAGAAGGGTATCAAGACTTTAAAAGGCAGCTGGAACGGCTGTATCTAAATATTCGATTAAAGTAATTCTCCTTGTAAGCGGTGCTCTTTAAGGTTCGAAATTATCACTGAACGGAAAAAATTTATTTGTATAAAAGTCAAAAACTTGTAGCTAATTAGTACTTTATTTTTCACCCAAAATTGTTTACTTGATTCTAGTGAAATTATCTCTAAAATTATTTCGTATATTTAACTAGAAAACATTTCGAAATCAATAAAATATGTTATCAAATCAATACAACGATGTTACGAAGAACTTTCATTAATGCAAACGATCTTATTAGACTGAACAAGAATTTTGTTAATTTAAACAAACCATTATCGCAGGTCAACCAAACTCGGCAAACGAAACGATTTTGTTAAATAAAGAACAAGATTTTCTGGGTGAATGCACATACACCAGCAGTCTTTACCAGCAGACTAGTTAGCTGAACGTTCTAAAGAACCTCATCTGATTTATGAGATTATGGGCTTCTACCAGTTTTGACTATACACTCAAAACTCCGAGTTAGGAACCCTCACTATATACTGTTTCCTAGTATAGATGGCTTTGAAATGTGGTGATGTGCGGAGCAAGGGTGGCTTGCTCACTGAAGCGTGAAGAACAAGCAGCATCGAAGCATTTTTCGCGTATTACTTGGATCAGGTTACGTCTTGCCTCGACATTTAACAGAAAGCTTTCAGTCCGCCCTGCCTTTTACGTTTAGATTCCACCAAGATAAGCTTAAGAACAAGGCAAGCATTGCCCGAAACTGTACTTAACTCGGAGGTAGAGTGTATTTATATAGCACTATTGCAGGCAAATATTAAAAAGATATAAGAGGTCTGTTCGGAGAGTATCCGAACCTATGCTCAAACTTTGTACCTAGTTGTGCTCTTGTCGAAAACAAGTATTTACCATTTAGGAGGGACTTCTGTGATGCACCCTACTAATATCGCGACAAAAATTCCTGACACTTAGGAAAAAGTAGTTCTATCTCAGCGAAAAAAATCGCGCTGAATTCGCATTTAGCCAAGATGATTCGAAATCTTTCTACCTGTTAAATGGCGTTTTTGGTGTCTCAGTGAAAAAATTTGTTTTTGTAAGAGCACCAGAATTGATAATTCAAAAAAAAAAAAATTATTTCCGGGTTCAATAGAGATATTGACCTGTAAATTGAGTTCACATAATTTGGACCTTAATGAGCTATGCTAAAGTCTCTTGAGGGAATAGTATACAGGAAAAAAGGTTTTAGGGCCAAATAAATCTTTAGGTACAATTTTTTTGGAGAAGGTTAAGGTCATTCTTAAAGTAACTTTCAACGAGGAATCCAGTGGTGGCCTTAGTTTTGACCTTGACCACGACCTTCATGGTTATTTTAAGGACACCTTTGTTTTTAAAATGGAATAGCTCAATTTTGACATTGGCAATCGAAAGAACAGAAAATTTTACGTTAAAAAGTGTGGTCAGGCTATAGGTAAGGTGTGGCATTGATGGACGTATCAAGGTCATTCAAACTTCAATATGGTCTTAACTTTTTTTGCAAGCTAGCTTCTGAAAATCATACTCTTATCCTAATCGCTCATTTAAACAATGTACATTAAATAGTGACCATCGAGTGACCTTGACTATGACCATCAAAGTCATATCAAGGTCACTCTTTGTTTTGCCTGGCCGCTCCTGATCACTTGAAGACTTGAAAAAAGGGGCCTGCTTCAGATTTGATTTTTCTCTCAGTTTCTCTTCGAAAAAAATCAGTGAACATTGGTCTGAAATATAAATTTACTTATTTTTTTACTTTTATCACCGAGCAACAATATATATATATCAAAATATAAAAATATATAAACAATATATAAAGTCATAATTTATAACAAAAAATTAGTATAGGTTAACTTTTTCTATATTTTTACTATATCACCTATAGCAGCAGATTGTAGACTAGTCAAGCAGCAAGAAATAGCCCTTTTCTATACGATCAAACGGCAGATTATAACATTTTCTGATATAAATCTTTATTGATAATCATTTATTTTATGCTTTCTTGTTATTTAGTGTGTCATATTCAATTTCTGAATCAGTGTTAGTTAATGAACTGATAATTTCAGTGAATAAAACATCTCTTTTGAATGCAGAAATGATCAATCTTAGCTGTGATAAAAAAAATGTTTATAGCAGTCATATAAATTATTTTTTAAGCAATTTCGTTTGTTATTCATCGCAAGAAATATTATATGTTTATTAAACTTTTACTCGGTTGAACCAGGTTATACGTCATAGTCACGGACTAAGTCATGTGAATGATGAAATTAGAATGTTATAAGTTAGTTCAAATAGTTTAATACGATGTTTGAAACCTCCTGCGATGATGTTGTAGGTATACAATTACAAGCGGCCACGAGCGTTGGAGGTGACAACAGTCTCATCTGGATGCTTTATTAGAGCTACCATCTGGCACTCTACGGCTTTTTAGTCGCTCGCTTCCGGATGGTCAAGAAAGTTTCTTACAATGCGACAGATGTTTAATAAGACCGCCTTCTGAGCTGCTGCCATGACCCTACTGACTCCTAAATGTTCAAGATGTTTAGAGCATCTTGCGTGAACATTGCCTGTAGCCGAAATCATAATGAGATGAATAGATGCATGATTCACATTCCTCCATGTGGTCTTTACTAATGATCTGTTTGGATAGTGATATCTCAATATAAGATGTAATCTTCGCTTTCTCAAACGGGCATTGGAATGTATGTACAGAAGGGCATCCATTCTTTTAAGAGTCCTAGGTTTAGGTCAAGTTGTTGATGTATAATGCCCGCTACATCATTATGCCTGAGCGTATATTCTCTCTGAGCTATTACGCGACAGCCATCTATAATGTGCTCGATGAACTCGTTGGCCTCTTCACATAATCGGCACCGGTCAACCACGTCTTGATATAATACGTGTTTGCGATAATTCCTAGTGCTAAAAAATTTGTCCTGTATCGCAATGACGAATCCTTCCATCTCTAGATACAGAACAACCTTTTTTGGTCAAATATTAGATGCCTCACTGTCCACTTCATTTTGATCTAACATGATTAAGCCATTTCCCTTTCGGGATAAGTGTGACTTAATCGATGGGAAAGGGAGAGATGTGAGGAAGAAGTAATAGAATTTTAAGATTGATCTAGAATTCTCATGTTATTTATTTAAGTAACACGCTCGTTCCGCGACATAGGTTGCTGATCGATCTCTCTAGCAATCACCTCAAGTGAAGATCCTCACCAAGTGAGATACCAAGTGAGATACCTCACTTGGTTGCATTACTATCCAAGGTATTTTGTTTCAGGCGTCATTCACTCTACTGACGTTCTTTTTATTAACTATTTAGCGCTATACTTTTGTATCCTGGCATACTTCTCTAGTTTCTTTCACATTCATGCATTTTTTATGCAGGCTCCAGTGCTTCTGTGGCTACTTATGTATCTTCTAACTAGGGTCTCATTCACACATTCTAACCATTTTTTCCGTTGTATGCCTCTGGGCACGCTGCAATTATCTTCACCTTAATACACTTGTTTCATTAGTCATTCATTTAGAATTCCCTCAACATGCCCGCACTACCTTAAACGATTTCTTTCCCATGTACCAAATAGTGTCTCTTCTGCACCACATTCTTTGAGCATTACCTCTATACTCACTTTGTTCTTCAGACTTTTTCCGCATACTATGCGCAAGTATCTCGTGTGAATCGCGTTAATTTTACTCTTATCTTTTCCTTGATAGGTTCATGTCTCGCTATCGTGTAGTACAGTTGGTCTCTAGTAAATAAGCTACCAAGGTATACGAACCTATCAACTTGTTCCATTCTCTCACCATTTAATACAATGTTGCATATTGTTTTTTCACTCTTTCCTTCGAACACCATAGCTTTTGTTTTATTTGCGTTAATGTTGAGGCGCATTCTCTTCATATTTGCATTCAGTTTATTTATCGTTCTTTGCAAGTCTTCGATTGATTCTGCAATAACAACCTTATCATCTGCGAACGCTAATCCACGTACCCTTACTGTTTCGAGATCCACATCATCCTAGTCGAAAAAAACCATTCTTAAGCACTTGTCCGTGGACAATATAAATAGCCATGAAGATGTAAGTCATCTTCTTCTCACACCTTGCATAATATCAGAACAGTCACTCAATTTCCCATTTACCGTCACACGCCCTTTTCTACCCGTATATATTGTTTTCATAGCTTGTAGAAGCCAGCCAATGACTACGCAATCTTTCAGGACTTCCCAAAATTTACTTCTGTTTACCTTATCAAAAGCTTTTTTTAGGCCAATGAATGCACCAAAAACTTTTTTCCTACTATCAAACTTCTTCCTCTGATCTGCCTTAAGCTAAATATTTGATCTGTACATGAGCTTCCTGGCATAAACCCACTTTTCATTTTCCAAATCTTTGCTTCTGTTATTTTTATTACTCTACGAATAAGTATTTTTGAGTATATTTTACTTACAGTACTTCTTAAGCTGATCTCTCTGTAATTATTGCAGTCGCTTTTATCTCCATTTCTTTTGTATATTGATACTATAATGGGGTTTTTCTAATCATTTGGGACGTCTCTCATCTCGATAAATAAATTTATTAATTTGCACGGTCTATGTGGTATGTACTCGTCACTGTGTTAAACATTTTAGCGTTAATCCTGTCTACCCCAGTAGTCTTACCATTTTTCAAGTTCTTAATTATATCCCTAATCTTAGGGACACAGAATTTCTTAATTCAGTTTTCTGATGAATCGTGTTTTACATCGCAGTTGTGGTGTCCTATAGCTTCATCTCCGAATAGTCCCCTAAAGTAGTCTCTCATAGCATCTATTATCCTGTCTGAATCATCTAGCATTTCGCCTTTACTATTTCTCATGATGACAAATGATGTACTTTAGTTTCCCTTAATTTTTTTATAAAGCAGTTTCTTTCTTTCTTCAAAGTCATTTTGTATTTTCTTTTCTTCTTCTGTTCTAACTATATCTTTACGTTCCTTAACTAATCGTTTGACTACTTCTTTTTTGTGTCTGTAATCATTTTCATGTCTATTTATTTCCTCAACGTTAAGACCTGCGATGTTCAAAGTTCTCCTGTCCGCTTTTTTCTTTGCTTTTTGGGCAGCTTGAATTTCATCATTCCACCATGCATCACCAGGCATTCTTCATACAACCGCGGTAGCACACATTTTGATTGCATATCTCACAATGATATACCGAACTTAGTCCATGCGCCCTCTATATCTTTGTATCTTATAAGCGTATCCCAAGTTTCCCTATTTATGAGTTCGTTTATCTTACTTTGGAAGTATATTCGCCCATTATTTTGGAAACGAGAAGGTGATGATCAGTATTGCATTCAGAACCTGTCCTGACTCTTCTATCTATAACTAGCTCTCTTAGTCTTAATTTGCAACAACAAAGTCAATTATACTATGGCTATTTCCTTTAGACCAGGTGTATATGTGGATCATTTTATGCTTAAATTACGCATTTTTAATCAACAGGCCCTTTTCTATGCATACGTCAGTCAATTTATCGCTGTTATAGTTTGTTATTGGATCCCCAAAATTACCTAGTACTCTTTGTACATCCTGAGTTTGGTTGCCCGTCCATGTATTCAGAATAATAAATGAAGAAAAAGTTTTTTTTTCTACGAGGAAACTACCATTTGACACATTTGTTGAAATCAATTTGTATTAACAATCGATATTATTCATGTTTGAACAAACTCGGTGTATATAAATGCCATGAAAGATAATTGTGAATCACTTTTGGTCGGATAAATCAATTCAGATATGAGAAACAAGCGCTATTAAGAATTTGTTTATAAAGCTTGTTTGTAATGATTAAGTTGAATATTATTAGAATTAATTGTGTTCTATAAATGCAAATGCAATAACTCCGGCTCATAGTGAGTTTTTATCTGTATTTTTTCTTGAGATAAAAATTCACAAGCTGAATCTAGAAAAAATGTTCATGTTAAGTATTTCTAAATAAAAATACTTTCAAATCGGTGAAGAAATACGACTTGTGTATGATTATGAATAGGAAATTCCAAATTCAGACCACTGTGGAGCGGTTACCGCTTCACGTGTCGTATGGGGCTGAGCAATATTATTTGTGATTAGAATAAAGGGCGAGCAAAATCCTTTTTCACCGCATCACCTAAAATTGTCAAGTATTTTTCATAATTGGTTAACGAAAGAATAATTTGTTAATTAAAAGACGCAAGGGCTCCCCTGAAGGCAAACAGAGGATTCTCGTTGAGGTTGTTTCCCTTAATTGGCGGACTAGGGGTCCCCTTTGAAGGCAACCAGTAAGTCCCCAGTGAAGAGCGTGATGCACTAGGTGTCCCCCTTCATAGACGATCCAAGGATCCCCAGGAAAGGCAACCAGAGGATACTCGTTTAAATTGTTTCCCTTTATTGGCGAACTAGGCGTCACATCGGAAGGCAACCCATAGTTCCCCAGTGAAGAGCTTGGTGCAGTGGCTCTTCCTCCTTCGTCGACGATCCAAGGGTCCCTTGTGAAGGTAACCAGAGGATCCCGAATAAAATTGTTTTGCCTAATAGGCGACCTAGGGATCTCCTCGAAAGTTAACCAGTAGTTCCCCAGTGAAGAGTGTGGTATACTGCATGTCCCTTTATTGACGATCCATGTGTCCCCGTGAATGCTACCTGAGGATCCTCGATGCAGCTGTCTCCCTTTATTGGCGAATTAGGGATCCCCTCAATAATGTGACCTCAACTAAGATTACTAAAATTGCCAAAAATAAATAAGTTATATTGTTTTTTCTTAAGTCAGAATGAATAACCTTTTTAGCAATAAAATCACCTTGAGTTTTCGTCTGTCACTCCAAATTCTATTTCAGGATTAAGAAACTAATTTTGATGCGTTTTCTAATCATTATTTTTCATAAATATTAAATTTGATTACTTATATAACTTAAAATGCGCGCACTAACAGTTACTAATCATTTTGCCCGCGTGACGCAAGCGAAGTTCAAAAAGTTCCCAAAATTGGTAGCAATGTCCGGGTGTAATGTCTGAAGGCAAGCACGGCTTGAAATTCGTACCGATGGGGTTGATGCATAACTGGGCGTTCCAGCTTATGCTGCTGTGTTTCGTGATGTCTAAATGGACGTTGGATGAATGCAGAGGAGACCTCTCGTTTATGAATGAAGGTAGGCCTGACAGTGTTGATTCCACGGTGCAACGAGAGTAATGCGTCTTCGCTTGTCGTTGTTTTAAAGTGGCAGAGATTTCGACCTTGCACGTTGGATGCCAGTGATAGGGCTGGTGCATCGTGAAAAAAAGAAGTGGGGATCAGTGGGCTCCAACGATCGCCCACTTTTGTGAGATCTAATGCACGGGAGCGTGCGGCTAACGCGGCAAAGCCACGCCAGTCGCACACTCGCTATTCGTGATCTCCCTGATAAATGATCAGAGTGGAAGAAGTTGTTGTGCGTTATCCGTTTGGGCATTATTAAACAAGCTAAGAAAAAGTTGACCTTACTGGAATTTAAAATGAAGTTTTTTATGTGTGGGAGAAAAGCCCGCGAGCGGGAAAAAACCACAAGATCTGTTAATTTATTTTATGAAAGAATAGAAAAGAAAGAAGCGGAAAAGAAAGGGGCAGAGGGGTCGCAAGAAGAAAGTTGCTGGCAGGTCAGAAGTGATAAAGCCACCTCGACCTCAGTGACTTATTTGCATGAGAAAAGTCATAGCATCGCGTGTTTGCGAAGAGTATCACAATTATATTTCCGTAGAAAGGATCTATGTGTAAAAGGTGATAATAATGTAGATTTATAAAATTAAGTGACTGTCTCTTTAATGTACGCTGAGATGTATGTCAATTGAAATTCTCTGTGAAGGACAGAGTTCTTAACATATCTAGAGGCTTTCCTGATACGCCTGAGGTTTTAGAATCGAGTGTCTATTAATACTGGGATTGAGACGTGACATGACTCCAAAGAATTTCCCCTTAGTTTATTGAATATGCTGCTTCTAACTAAGGCGTCTTTGAAGATTGCCTCCTAAATATTCAATAGAGTTTTTCCATTCAATTTGTTTGTTAAACATTTTGGGTGTATCTACTTTAGCTGGCCTTCTGACTGAGAAAAGAAATGATCCTGACTTTGATACGTTAATTTTATTCTCTAGAGTTAAGCCCAAGTTTTAAGTTTTAAAATCTTTGGAACTGACCAGGAGGGTGTGAAAAGTGCGGTGTCGTCTGCATATAAACCAATTGAATCTTTGGGGATCTCAGGGATGTCGTTTGCGTAGATAATAAAGAATACAATACCTAGAGTGCTGCCTTGGGGCTCGCCCGCTCGGATGGGTTTCTGTTATGAAAGGATCTGGCCTATTTTGACTGAGAATTTTCTACTAGGAAGATAAGAGTATATAAAATGGATAATCCCTTTTGGAAAATTGTAATTCTTGAGTTTTCCGAGCAGTCCTACATGTCAGATACTATCAAAAGCTTTTTTTACATCGAGGAAAACAGCTGCAGTATGATTTCTTCGTTTGAATTTTAAACTAATGGTTTCGGTGAGTTGACGCATCATGTGCTGGGTAGAGTGACATTTTCTAAAACAGTATTGTTGTTATTTGAGGATGCTGTTTCCCTCGACGGGGTAGTTTGCGCGACTGAGTATTATTTTTTGAAAGATTTTGCTGATAGCATTTAATAGAATAATTTGCTTGTAGCTGGTTGGATGATATGGATTCTTGACTTTAAAAAAAAAATAGAATATACACCATTTTCCAAGTTTCAGGAAAGTAGCTTAGTTGAATACAGACATTGAAGAAATTGCAAGGATAGTTAGGTACGAGATAGGAAGCTTTTTGAGGATTAAATTTCAAAATAAATCAGGGCCGACTGCTTTCCTATTTTTAGTATTTTTAATGTGTTTTGCTAATTCCTTATTAGTTAATTTCTTGAAATTATTCATGTTTGGGATTTTGAGGAAGTCGCGAATAATTTTTTCAAATTCAGAAATGTGTTGCGGGTCAGATGTCTTGTCATGTGGAGCGAAATTACTTTTATAATTTTCCATCAAAAAGATTTGCTTTGTCGGTTGGAGAAAGTGCAAATGATTGACCTGATTTTTTAAGAGGGGGTATATTAGTTCGCGGCTCCGTTAGGGCTTTAGTCATAAGATATATAGTAATATTTAATTGAAAGTTTACCGACTTCTGTATCCTAATTTCTACATCTGTGCTCCTGAACTTCAATTGCTATTGTTTTACGCAGGTTATAAATAGTGCTTTTGAGAATGCATTTTTTCGTCTCTCAATAGGTTTGACAGAGTTCATTACGGGTATCGATAAGGTCTTTAATCGCGCGGCTAAGAGGCGGATCGTATTTCTTCAAGGTAGACAGAGGGACCGACGCATGAATTGCAGTTTTTATACGTTCGTTAAAAATTATCTTGAGTTTCTAGAGTAAAATTAAATGTTTGCCAGTTTTCTTTTACGAAGTTATAGCGAGGTGTGACCGGGGCCATTTCACAATTAGTGTAAAGGCTCAAGAAAACTGGTCGATGATCTGAGTCTGACTCATCAATGGTGAGAGTGCAGTGATTGTATACATTATTTTTGGTAATAGCAAAATCAATAAGGTCAGGTTAATGTTTGGTGTTGTGAGGGAAAAACGTATACGAGTCTGGTGCAACGATAGAAGAAATTGGTCGTTTATGAATCCAAATAATTGTTTTTCAATTTTGTTAGTTGATCCGCTATTCCAAGCTACATGCTCAGAATTCAGGTACCCTGCAACGAATACCGAGGGTGCTAGTTTAAGTATTTTTCTGCAGTAATTTTTTTTTTAATTAGCGAGAAGGAGTCGGCTAGAGCGAGACGATGGCATATGGTTTCCCGTGAATTTTTATTTGTATAGCGGTAGCCTCAAGGACTTTAGGTTCAGGAATGGTTAGTTTGTGGCGGTCAATGTTTTTTTGGATTAGAATCACGGTACCTCTATTAGTGTTATTTCAGTATAATTTATAGCCACAGACTAGATTGATGTTTACGGATTTGAAAAGTAAAGTTTCACTGAGCAAGCAAATAGTGATTTTATTCATATGGAGATATGTAGCTAATTCGTTCCTTTTTAGGGATACCCTGAGCAGCTCAGAAAATGATTTTTAGAATTTTGTTATTGAAGATGGCCATTTACATAACATCAGTGGTTAAGGTTGCAGTTCTTTTTAGTAGATTTGCAAGATTTAATTTGACATCCTGAGAGGGAGTATTTTTAATGGGGAGAATAGTTGGAATAATATTAAGATGTTGGCCTGGAATTTTCTTGGCTTTACATCCACCACACTCGCTTCCCCCAGTGGCGTTTTTACAAATCTATGGTACGAGATACCCCCCTCCCCACTATATCTCAAGCCTAAAACTCTCAATACTCATTCGGCTAGAATAAGACGCAAATTTCCTATGTAAATAATATTAGCAATAAAGCATCCACTTTCATCTTAAAATGAATGGGCTTTTCCTTTTTTTAAATTAGTTTTTCCTCTCCTATTTAGTTTAATGCTTTTGAATCAGTCTCAACCCAAATACTGACCTCAATTTGGCGCCCAACGTGGGGCCTGAAAGAAAAGTTAACACACTTTTATCCCATCTTCTGCTCTACACGCTCCCCTTATAAGCAGGGCCCCCTCTGCTCAGGGTATGCGTTACTCTTAACGAAAAGAAATTCCTCACGTCTGGGAGTGAATAAGCCCCCAGTGGCGCTCATTACACAACGAACTCCGACAAGGACCCGTCATTCTTTTACCCTGGAGTGTGACGTACAGGAGCAACACCCCTCTGGTATTAATTTGTAAAACTAAGGGAACTCCTCTTTAAATAATTCTCCCCACCTCCTTGGATTTAGATCTCCTGGTGAAGCTACACTATCAACTGCCATTGCCACCTCTACAGGAAACCCACCCCCTGTGCACAACCAAGGCCCTATGGGCAACCCACGCTTTCGAAAAAATCCAGGTACTGTAAGAAATAATCCCTTATAAATGTTCAATATTCAGCAGGAAATCCATAGCTTTGGGACAACCAAGGTCCTGTGGGTAACCCATATTTTGGATAAAAATCAATGCCCTGTGGAAATTCCATCCCTTGTATATCTTCACATTCCTGAGATTCTTTAGAACACCTGAACTCTACGTAATATTACAACTGGGATTACTCCCAGCTAAGTTCTTCTCGGAGCTAATCTCTAACGTCCTGGTGAATGGACCTTCCTAAGACCACCCGCACCTACTGGCAGTTCCAGGAACGCCTGGATCTATAAAGTAAGTAACATCAGATCCAGTAACTAAAGAAAAAAGCGCTGAAAGAAGCTCCTAAAGAATTCGCGCAAAATTACGAAATCGGAAACCAAATATTTGTCCAAAACTACCAACACTCGAAAGCCTAAAAAGGTTCTAATGCCACCCTACACCCCCCCCCCCCCCCCCCCCCCCCCAGTAATGGACACTCGACAATTCTAGAACGGATTAGTGGACATGTCTATGAAGTAGATCAGATTGATCGTGCCGCAAAAATACACACCACTCAGATCTACCCTGCACACTCCCCGCAAAAATAAGCGCGTTGTCACGCGAAAGAGTGGCTCCATTGTCGCTCCACCAGAGTGGGATTTCCCATTAGAGAGTAGCCCCGTAACTGCTCAGAAATCCACACTCATCGTTACCTCAATGCGCGACCTCTAAAAAGACCCACGCATGGAGAAAAAATCGAGGCCCCCAATGGATACCCCTGATATACAGGTTTCAACCAACTGTAGGCCCCCAATAGATACTCTGGATATCCAGGCCGACCAAAATGAGAACCCTCTTCCTTAAAATCCTACACAAATGTCTCGTTAGGCACCCAAGATCCTCTGGTTTATTCTAACCGTCAAGGGTCCAAGACAGATTGGTCAATCATGTTCTTGCAAGTCCCTCCAGTTTAGAAACGCTATAGAGGGCGGCCTCTGAAAAGGCCCGAGACCAATCCGTTGATACAAAATCTTCACAAAGACCCTCCGGTCCAGAAGCGCCGTCGAGGGTGGCCACGAAAAAGGCTCCAGATCATTCAAGACTCTCCAGAGAAGAAACTCCGTCGAGGGCGGCCACCAAATCGGCCCCAGGATGCTGACACCAGGGAGGAGAGCGAAGCGAACAGGATGCCTGATTCCTCGTCACCAGGACGACGTTATGATCTCCGACCTCAGCGTTAGATCTATTGTAAATAGATAAGTGATGTTAGCACGCCTCAGGTGACGAAAGATTCTGTGGATTGATGTCTGCTAAATTATATTCATGGTTATAAATAATATTTATAATCATAAATGATATATAGCAAATATCCATAATTCTTTCCTTCGTCGCCTGGGTATCCTAACTGCACCTGTCATTCGACTTAAAATAAATTTCAGGTTGCGCAGCCCGTAAAACGACAGTGTCTTTTAGATAAAAGACAGATAATTATATTTTCATGAAAGGTTGTGACGCATCATAATTTAATTTATTTCTTTAAAATTATAAAAAGTAGCGTGAACCTTATCAGCGCCTCATTTTCAATCAAGCAAACTAGGGCATTCATTTTTGGTTCCTATCCTAAATAGGCAAACTGATTGATTCCTTGCATACGAGTAAAAGTTTTTTCGATGCAAAAAAACCCATATAAAACCAAAATGATGCGAATCTTGACCCATAACCCCCATAACTGAAAATATGAACTGGGAATGCAGTCGTTTCAATGCATTCTTTCGCACATCTCAGAATTATTATTCATTAAGATATATACAAAATGGGAATAAATTGAACCTTATGTACTCTAGTTTATTACTCTCATTATGAAAAGTCGAAGTCCCTTACTCGAGATGGAATATATGACCTATAAAGGTAATAGAACTTTAGAATTATTAAAAGCGTTTAAACAGCTGGAGGCATACTCCGCATCCAACCAACCTTTCACTGCCTTTCTTACATTCTTAGATTCTCATCTCAATGTGAAGGTATTCTTCTGATGTTAAAAATAGTTTTTGCGGATTTTGTCAAATCTCTAGGTTTTCGGACTCACACATTGAGAAAAAAATTAATTTTACTTCAGCGGTCTGTTTTAAGACATTGAAAGAAAGGATTACTTCATCAAACAGCAATTTTTGACTAACGGTTCTGATTTTATCACTGTAAAAACGAAGTATCATTCCGGTCCTAGTTTCGGGTATTACAATAAGACTCAGAAAAAAGCTACCACTGTTATAAAAATGAGACCACTGTTAAGAACCCAGATTTATTTGTTTTACATTGAAAATACAGTGAACTTCCACCCATGTCCCTCACCGTAAAACGTATACGCTCACGAATGTCCCCCTCTGGAGGGGCCGCCGCTACCGTAGGTCGTCAGGATATTTGTATCCAGCAAAGTTCATTGGCTGTCTCGGCGTCGTATTTTGAATCAATAAAGATATACTATCATTAATAATGCTTTTCGGCACCTACGCAGTTGAAAAAGTCACGGTCTGTTAGAATACGATTGATTACCATCACTGATTTTTCATTTACTTCAAATAGTACAATTTGCCAACTAAAAATTAATATAATAGATTCAAAAACCGACTCAATATTACTCAGTCATGTTCCATTCTTTTGTCAATTGACGGCATTTCAGAGTCACGAAATAAAAAATCCAAAATTTGAGTTTAGTGTATCAGATCGGGTAGTCTCATCTCAAATTTACGACAGTTTATAGTATTTCGGGACACTGAAAGGTCGTCAATCGACAAAATAACGAAACATGACTGATAAAATGTATTCTACCCTGGAGAAATATTGTTATTCTGACGTTTATGAGTTACTTTTACTTTTCGAATATTTTCTCAAAAAATTTGTCTGTATTCCCATGACGAAATATTAAAATACTCAATTCAAACTTCCCGCTATTCGAGCCTATATTTTAATTGGTCAACTACTCTCGCGGGCGTGACCGTAGAGCCCCTACAGGCACCGTGGTGGGAGGAGAAAGATTTGCGCAGGGGGAAATAAGTGCATATAGGGTCAGGGAAACTAGCTGCGCGGGGATATACGCGAGCGGGGACACAAGAACTATAAATTTTCTTTCGCCTAGTTTTTGATAAAACGCATAGTTTTTGTTTTATTCGTGAAAAATGTTATTGAAAATAAAAAATTAAATGTTTCGGGCCAACTATACAAGATACGAATAGATTGTACGAAGTAAAATTGTCCATCTTAAAAATATCTGCACATTTTTGGAGAATATATTTAACAAGAAACAAATAAAACAAATTCTAGTTCAAACAGAAAAATACTCAAACATCAAATCAATGAAACTACAATATAGTTGAATGAAGTTATTTTTATTTTTAAAACAGGCAACTGTGACCTCCATTCTTAGATTTTCATACTTAAAATGTCTTTAATTATGTGACGGCATGAGTTTAAAATGTAATGGATAAACAAAACTTCCAGTAAAAAATTTAAGTTAGCAATGAATATGGCATGATAAAAAAAGTATGAACCCAAGTGTAAAAACATTACAAAAATCAAAAACGAGCATTGCTATTAATTCAACTTATTCTTCGAGAAACAAAATTGATTTGAAAATTTGTCTTGCTATTATATTTTTATGTTAAGATATATAATCTTTTTTATTGTGGTCTATACGGTTTTTTCCTTTTAAATTGGGCAGGATTTTACACTTGAAGTCGCAGAATCTCTCGGGACGACATATTTTGTTTTTTAGAGAAAATGATATCATTAATATTTTTCCGATTTGCAAAAAAAGAAAATGCTGATAAATTCTGCGTATTTGAATGTATCTTATTCCCTTGTGATATCATTCATAGTTTACGAGAAAAATGAAAATATTATATTTTTAGGGGAAACAATTTCTCCCGGGCTCAAAACTGGTTTAGCCCGCATGATGCTTATAAGATGCCTTTCTTGTATTAGTAGAAACATTGAAATAATATTTGGAAGAATAAAAAAGGTGGGTTTTCTAGAAATGTTGTTTTCAAATTTTCAAAACTTAAAGATAAAAATAAAAAATATTTTCTGGAAAACTCCACCTTTTTTATTCTTTGAAATATTTTTGGAAAGTTTTAACTAATAGAAGAAAGGTATCTTATCAGCATCATATGGGCTAAGCCATTTTTGAGTCCAGGGGAATTTTTTCCACTAAAAGTACAACTTTTTGTCCTTAAAATATATTTTTTGACTTTTCCTCGTAAACTATGAATGATATCGCAAAAGAACAAATATATTCTTCACATAACTTTCTTAGACGTGCAGACTTTGAAATTAACGATTTTTTGTATCTATCATTATTTCCAATAAAAAGTAGAAAATTTGATTGTAGAAAAAGAATTCTCTTTGCTGCAAAAGTTATTTAGTGCCGTTTTGTTAATTTAAATCCTTTTTTAAAATTTTTTGTCGGATTTTCAAAGAAGGCAAGGAACGCTATTCGAATATAAAAAGAAATAAATATCCTAATTCGGTCAACAGTTATGAAGGTTTTAAAAAAATCAGGTTTTTTGAAATACAAAGCACAACATTCAAATACTCATTACTTCTTTGGTGAAAGTTTCGGATAGGAATTCATTCCGAATCATTTCGAAACAATTCGAATCATTGCGAAATCTGTATGCAAACCAATCTGAACCTATCTAAAGCAATTTGAAAAGTTTTAAATTTCATTTGAAACCTATACCGTTTTTGTGATTTAAGAAAAATTGTTATGTCAGATTTTTGTTTGTCATTATATTTTTACGGTAAGATTTGTAGTAGTTTTAATCGAGGTTTATACATGAAACAACATACAATAAAATGTTAAATTACAAAACTATTCACTGAAAAAAGGTCTATAAATTGCAAAATGATGAGAAAACATTTATAATACAAGAAAGCTATCATGTTTTGGGTGTATGATTTTCGAAAGCTACTAAAAATGAAATTCAAAATTCTTGGAAAAACTACGCAATGTACAATGAAATGTTTATTGGCTTATATTCTCATCAGAGAAGTTATCAGATTCGTTTACAATTTGACCACTTTCCTCCCGTTTTTTTCAAACATCCACGTTGTAAGACCCCTCAATCTGAAAAATAGGTTCTCGTGCATGTGTTTGGCTCTGTACATATGGTATGTGTGTCTGTAGATTTTTGGACTGCTAGCACGATAACGTTAAAACGAATTGACATTGAATTGGCCTAGGATATACTTCTTAATTGTCTTAAATTGTGGGTTAAGTTCATTAGCCAGCCATTTTGGATTAGAACCCTAAAATGTACAGCATTTCAAAAAAAATTTAAACCAATTTTTGTACTATTTAAAACTTCTATGTAAGGTTATCAGTAGTATCCAAAAGGATGGACAGTCTATCCTGATTACTTTTTTTGATGAAAAAAAAATTACAAGAGTTATACCATTCAAAAAATTTTGAAAAATAAGCAAAAATGAATATTTTAAACCAAACAACGTGCGATATGAAAAAAGTCACAAAAAGAAAAACATTGCATTTTGAACACCCTATAAGCTTATCATAACAACTTTTCGAATATTTCTGGAAAATTGAAAAATCCCATTTTGATTGTACAAAAATCCAGCAAAAACTGTGCCAAAAAGTACGAAAAAAAATTTATAGATGAAAATTGTTCAACCAAAAAGTATCTACAAATTTGTTATGAATAATTTTCAGATAGGACTAGTAAATTTTCTGTTAATCGCAAAAAATATAACTAAAAATAGAAACAACACTTTTGGGAAAACAACACAAAAGACGAAAAAAATTATAAGAAAAAAGTTGTTTAATCAAAAAATATCTAAAAATTTGTTATAAACGCTTGATATGCAAATAAATTTAAAATAAAAAATTCAATTAAAAAAAACAGCCCAAGTTACAATAACATCTTATTTAATAAATTTTTTCGCCTGAATTATATCTACAGGTTTTTTTAAAATCACTTTATGCTGCGAAACACATTTTAGTTTAAATTGTGAAAAACAACATTGTAAATAAACAAATTAAATTCATGAAAAACGACAAAAGTTGCATACCAATTTATTGAAATGATATAATTTTTTCAGGTTAGCTATGAATCAAACTTAATGGAAAATAAGGAACAAATATTATAGTGATAATGAAAACTAAAATTGTACTTTATTTAGCAATATATGAATAAGCAGCCATAGACCGAGGTACATAAATAAGTATTATATACATTTGATATTAAAGAGTTGAACATAATGTGGAAAATTTCACATTTTGGATAAAATCGAGTGCAAAGCAGGAAACACAGTATGGACATGTGCTCTCTAAAGCGAATGAGCTGTAACAAAAGAGAATTTACAATTACCAAATTACAGTTCTTGATGCTTTGACCTTTAATTTTAAAAGGCTTGCGTACAAATATGGGGGAAGTACGAAGATCGAAAGCGTAGCCCGTTGTAAATACATTAGCGAGTTCGAAGAGCGAGATACATATATTATCCAGCGCGAAGCGCGAGAACCATCAGTCGTGCGCTTTAGGCGCACTCAAACTCGCGGGCCTTGCGCGATGAGAACGTGCCCGCCAGCGGGCATTTTTTTTACCTATACCCGATGTCCCGTGAGAGCTATGGAAATGAATAAAACATACATTTAATATAGCAGAAAGTAACACAATATAGCAAATTGAAATTTTCGGACAGGCTTTAATCGAGTCCGAAGCGCGAGATACCTAATGAGAATGTATTTGTTAAAGCCGATCCAGTATTCATAAAAGAGAATTAACAATCACCAAATTACAATTTTCAATAGTTTGGCAATTAAGTTTTAAAGATCTCTGCACAATTCTCAGATAAATTTATAGGACGAACGTCTAGCGCGACGTTAATACATCATCAAGCGTGAAGCGTGAGATTCAACAGACGTGCGCTAAACACGCAAAGATAATGTGCCCGTACAGCTGGCAGACTTTTTATTTTAATTGTGCACCATATTTTATTTAAACATTCAGGTTGACATTAAGAGCTTTATTTTTACTGATATGTGTTCAAAAAGAATATTTTTATAACAGTCGTAATAAATAAAAGTATGAAAATAAAATAGTAAAATAAAATAAAATATTAAATAAAAAAATAAAAGTAGGAATAAATGTATAAAAAGTATAAAAGTAAATAAAATAATGAGTAAGATGAAATATAAAAATACAATAAATAAAAATAAAGTAAATAAAAAATAAAAGTTATAATAAATTCTTAAATTTCAAAATAAATTACTCAATCAGGCATGTTTTATATTTCTGAAGTACTAAAGACAGTTTTTCTTCTTCTTATTCGACATTTTGGAAGCTCCGGATCATTGAAATGAGAAGTATTTCGTGCGAGAACATGATCTCAAAGTAAATCAAACCTTGTGGGATATTAGAGTAGGCTAAAAGAATATATATTTCCACTCGTTCCCTTAATGCACCCATATGTATGTGCGGAATATTGTAATGTAAATCCTAATTCATAATGCATAGGTGATATACCATCTTTTTCTGTCCGATAGGCCAGCATCCCTTCACTTCTTCACTTAAACTCTCGTATTCATATCAATACCATTTTCTCTTGTACTATACTTTAAACTTTGATCAGAATCTTGATTATGAGAAAAAAATAGAGGAATCTATAACGGATTTAATTAAAATGTAAGAAATGCCTATTAAAACTGCAAAAATCTGCTGCTCAAAGAGAGAGGGGGGGGGGGGGGGCAATCTACTTTTTTTGTTTGGACTTTCACGGTTGACTCTTGATCTCTAACTTTGACACATGATTCTGTCCTATGAACTGGAGTTAGGTAAATCAATTCTCGGAAAAAATAAATAAAATGTGCCTGACAATCTTCTACAGGGTACCTACTATCGGCGAGAAAATTCGAGTCCTCTTGCTTTGACGTTGAATAAGTATGTGAAGAAAAAATGGTAGGTAAATGAAAGAGGTATCATTTTAAAGGTGCAAATGTACGTTAATGAGCCGAAAAGTCATATTACAAGTTGGGTAGATCGGGCTGAGGAAAACCGAGGACGATCCCCTGAACAAACGGCATCACGCTGGGCTCTCGCACTTGCTTTCTTATATAAAAAACTGATTTCAAATATCGCAATTTGCACGCAGACAAAAAGAAGCACATACTTCCTTCAAATTGTAAATTATTACAGATAGTTCAACTTACTACCTCCAATTTAAATGACTTCATTATCTTCATTAGGACTGAAGATAGTGCGGTCGCATATTTATTCACAAGGAACGAACAATTATTTATATTTTGCAAATTTTTCGACAGAAATCTGTTTGGAAATGTTTAATGTACCACCATGAATTGTTTTTCAGATTTTTCCTATTATTTCTTCAATAAAAAACTATGCTTTAAAGATCACTGTTTTTAAAAGCTGTTAAATTTCCTTACTTTTCATCAGATTTTCAAATCTGTAAGCTGCAAATAATTTTCTTGAATATGACTTTTCGGCTCATTAACGTACAACATTTGCACCTTTAAAATGATACTTCTTATATTAACCCACCATTTTTTCTACACATAATTATTCAACGTCAAAGCACAACTACACTATCATACATCTACAACTACACTTAAATGATAAAATACAAAAGAAAATAATAAACACGAAATAAAATTCATTAAATTCAACTCAAGTTCGATCAGGCTAACAAGATTTCGACGAGTGAACGGTTTTAAACTCGACTATAGTTTGCGCTATACCTACGTACTGCAAAACATGTCGAAGCGATACGTTGTACAAAGCGTAGAAGGATTTGAAAAAACTCTTTTTTCTCTCTGTCAAAGCCGATGAGTGATTCAGAGAGAGAAAAAGAAGGAAAAATAGAGGAATGGAGAGGAAAAGCGGCGTGATTTTAAGAGGATGCTTCAAAGTCGATTAATCGAGAATGGCCAAACGAGTAAAAGGAGCGCATTTCATGGAAAATTCGTTTGGTCGCAAGAATGAATTGCAAGAATCGTTTTCCATTTCTCTCTCTTGGAAATGCTCAAAATTAATTATCAAGATTTTTCTTTATATTATAATTAGAATCAGTTGTTTGAGCTTATCTATAGAATAATGCAAGGTTTAAAAATATGCACTTTCTGTGTTCCCGGAGAAACTGCAAAGAATCTATAAAATCAAATTCATTTTCTGACCCTGGTATATAGACGCAATCTGAGACAATTATATCATTATTTAAAAAGGCCAAATTGTTGCTTTTTAAATTTTTAAGTGGCGCTACGTAGAATGCAATTATAAAATAGACATAAAAACTTACAGTTTCAAATACATCACATTTTTAATGAATAATTTTTTAATATATCGCAGAGAAATATATTTATTTTTAACAATTCGAGTTTTTAATCTTAAAATTTTAATATGTCATCTTAAGGTACTAAAATAAATCATTTATTAATATTGAATACTTTTAAAGTAAAATTTGTTAGCTTTTACGAGGGAATGTTAATTAATTATGTAACAATGATTTATATAATTTTAGACCCCCCTTTTGTAAGTATTTATAAAAGTTTTTCCATCCCCCTCTCCTACTTGCTTAAGATTCTATATTTTTATTCAATATGTCAAGAGTATATCATTTATTTATATTCTGAGGGATATTACAATTTTTTGGATAATTTCACGGCATTTTAAAGAGTTTTTAAAAATCTTAAGTATCTTGAAGTATATCCACGGATTTTAAATATTTCAAAATAATTTTAAAGGGATCTCAAAGACCATTCTTAAATTGAAATTATTTAATTTAAAAATTCTAAAAAAGCTTACAATTATTTTAATACTTGTTCACTTTTGAACCCCTTCGATTTTTTGTGCCCATGGCAATATTAGCTAATTTTTTAAAATTCCAAATATTTTTTTAATTTTAAAAATTTAATTTACCAAATCGTAAATTTTTAATTCAACAGTTTCAAACGTTTGAATCTGAAATACTCATTTTAATGAAAATTAAAAAAAATTGTTTTGATTTTACTTTCCTAAAGTTTGAAGCTAAATTGTAATATGATGTCTCGTTTCTTACAATTACATTCACTTTTCCCCATACACCTTTACTGAGTCTTTAGGCGACGGTGATGAGTAATGAGTAAGAATTTCAGATTATTAGAAATTGACAATTTTCAAAACTTCTTTGATCTTTACCAATCTAACTTTACAAACAATAACATAGCGACTAAATTGGGGTTTGAAAAGCAGCAGCTACAAAGCTGCTATATACAAAAATTTGGATAATATTTTGAAAGGGTATAAATCCTATAGGGCATAATAATATGCACCATCAGCTGGTTTCGTTACTGTAGTAAAGGCGCAAGATGGAAACGGATATAACAACTAATGCGTATAAATGACCTAGGAAGCATCCGCAGAGAAGCCCATTATGTTATAAATTAGCCATTGTTGCTCGGCCATATTCGGATGTGGCTAACTGATGAAGGATAATTTAACCGGCCAAAATACTGGGCGCCCAGAATAACAGGCGTGAATACACAGAAATGCGCTTTCTAATCTATGGCGCGGATATTAAGTGTAATTTGCAATAAAGGTGATTCGCAATTCAGGAACCGGAGAATAATCCATATCGCATTCCTGCTGTTTGCTACTGCCATCGCCTATTCAATTTAGGTGGCGTCAACGCTGACGTCTATAGGTATACGGCTATGCAGCGTACATCGACAAACAGACCAGACGAATGTAATCGACGTGCAGCGAACGTTGGCAACTTTTCCTCCGAATCACCAGTGAAAAATAGACAAATTTGTCGTATGTCAGTTTGACTTCAATACTTGCGAAAGATGTGCTCCTGCCGGGTGAATACCCGAGACAAATATGCGAAGACCTCGATTAGAGAGAGCAGAAGAAACGAACTGCTTATTGTGTAAAGCTGGCTTGGAATTTTTAAATAATAACGAAATATATTAATTTACTGAATCATGAAAGACAGATTAAACAAAAACTTTATTCAGTTAAATATTAGACAACTATTAGACAAAATAAAAAGGAAGATGACCCCTGGACTTTTACCTGTACTCAAAATACATGCTGCTCGGAAGATCGCAGCGATGATGCTTTGTTTTATATTCCTGTTTCCTTAAATTTGTTTTTTTCATTATTTAAATTTTAAAGTGTTTTAACCATATAATAGTATAGTCATCGCATTTTTTATCAGTTAAATAAGTTTCCAATGATTTTTTTTACTTAACTCATTCATTTTAGCTTAAAAAGAAAGGTCCTAGGTTTGCGGGTCACAGGGTCCCGAGTAAAAATGCTTCGACTTGAGTTCGTCTTGGTTATGTCTTGAGTTCGTCTCCAAGACATCGATGTCTGGCTGCGTCTCAAAACTGAGTCGAGAGATAGGCCTTCGTCTTACTTTTATGACGACGTTTACTTGACTTAAAACGAGCCTTGTCGTGGCTGCGATTATCGAACCTTTTTTGGCTCATAAATGAGATTAAAATTGATGAATGAAAAATTTGTTATTATTAAATTAGTTATTTTTAATTTAAAAAATCAGAATCCATGGATCTGAACGAGTATAACCCTTAACAATTTCCTTCCTAAAAATAAAAATGGTAACTTTCGAGAAGGATCTCATAAGCCGTTAGAAATACGTAAAATCAAACAAAATTTTCGGTTTCATCGTCAAACAAGTATAATACAAATCACAATCTGCAAATAAGTT
>NC_046659.1:57272694-57273729 GCF_010883055.1 Belonocnema kinseyi
TGTATTGCAATTATGTTGGCAGTGACTTTTTCGAAAAAAAATTTGCCACCCATAAATATTCGTTCATTTTATAAACAAATTATATAAACAAATTCACATTTTAGACGTTTTTAAACAAAAATTAATCTGTTTTTCCTCTCACCTTGCTGAAATCATATTTACAATGATGTTTTCTAAAAAAAATTTACAAACCAGCAATAGTTGTTTATTGTATAAATAAATTATATAAACAAATGCACACTTTGGTCGATTTTAAGCGAAAATAAACCACTTTTTAAATAATATTTGAGAAGCGTCAGGTTGTGCGTCATGCCAACAGATGGCGCCACAGGTTACATGCGCATACGCAATAATGAATACACTTGGTAACAGCTGATTTGTCTTCATTTCGCATTGAACACTCAACTCGTAAGTTGCTCTGATTTGGGAATTCATGGTCAGAAGAAAAATTGAATGCTTTATTTACAGGTTTTAAACTGTCAGGAATTCTTCTCTCACTCTTTTGACATTTCTTTAGTCACTCTATTTGAACATCTGTTAATTGAGAGTAGATGAAGTTATATATATTTATATATGTGTATGTGTAAGCGTGTTATTTAATTCATTTAAGAAAACTGTTTTTTTTTCAATCGTTGTTCACTTATCCTTTAAAATGCATACCAAGAAAGAGATATTTGAAAAAAGACAGGCTGTATGGTTAATTACAAATTTTAAAATTACGCAAATCATATTGAAACCTGGTAGACGATCTCGGGAAGATTTTGAACATAGTTCAAAGTCAACCAAGAGAAGGAAGGTGCAATCTATTCAGGAGAGTTACTCTCCTCTTGAGATTGAGCAGGCTTTCCTGAGTAATCTGAAAGCTTCTGGAAAACACAAATTGGTAAATAAAATAATCCAGCTGTTGCAAGATTCCGAGAAAACTGCAGACGTAACGAGTGCAATCAGATTTGGGCATGATGAAACACTCGCACTGATAGAAGACGCTAAGCTATCCAGGCACCAGTACGAAATCATACGCCTGCAAGCAAAAGC
>NC_046659.1:57273829-57277352 GCF_010883055.1 Belonocnema kinseyi
GTTCTGAATTTTTCAAAAAAAAAAAATTCTAAAATCGGTGCATAATTGCGTTCTAAATGTCATTTTGAACCTCGTTTTCCGATTTCACCCCACTGTGCGGCGTCCTTAGCAGCAATGAGAAAAAGGCAGAGTATGAGTCAATTCGAGATATAAATCGGGACTCTAGATTTAAAACAATCGCAGAGAAAATTAAAAATTTGCTGCAGGTAAGATCTGCAACTGTTAATGATTAAACATATTTAGGCGAAAGTTTCATTGAGGTTAGGAAAATAATTCTGAACTCGTCGACTGCGTCGCGCTGAAGTGAGCACATTTCAGTAAAACGTGTAGAATCTACGACAGAAAACACAAAAAAATATGTACTTAATTATATTTTTTCTCCGAAATAAATCACATTCCCGGGTAGAAATTATAACTTGGTTCTTAAGAGGCCCTGTCTAGATTTCCTATTTTCTATCGAGGTCCTAAAGTGGCAATCTATCGAGGGCGCAAGCGAAAGCGCCACGCTCGGCTAGCGAGGTCATCAGTAGAACACCCAATAAGGGCCTATTAATAGGGTCTTTATAGAATCCAGATAGTCCCTCACACACTATTATTCAAAAGCATATGCTATTGTTTCTTATTTTGTTGATTCAAATAAAATATTATTAAATTATTAAAAAATGGATCATGCTTTAAATTCTGAAGTGTGATGCTATGGTTGCATTAGTATTAATGTTTAACCAGCACATTGCCATAATCTAATACCAGAAATTTTTGATTCAAAGAGGTAAAATATTAATCCAACTGTGAAATACATTTTCTTTGCAAAAGTGTAACCTAAAGATTTTACGCCTTTCTGTAGCCTCTGACAAAACACTCCTCCGTTTTCTCGTATTTTTATCGACATTCGATTATTAACTATACTCCGTACGTTATTCTAAAACTAATCTCATTGTTAAATTTAACTAGAGAGGACTAATTGCTAATAACTAAAGACAAAAACGCAGTCTATCAAAATATCCGCAAGCCCCGAGAATCGAACGCACGCGCCGCAGGCGTATAAGTCGGACGTCTAATCCCCGTAGCCACGATGCCACGCTGAGTGCGGTATCATAAATGCTTGACGGCATTCATCCGATACTTTAGAAATGAGGAAAAAAGGTTTTTGAAGTTCGATTTCTTATATATGATTTTTAAACGTACTTACGTGTTTTTAAATGAAATCGATCTTTAAGAAAAATTCTTTTCAAATTTTTAAGGCTACCAAATGTTTATAATTTTTTTAGAAAAAAATGAAATTTTTCAAAGTTTGGATCTCGGTAATTTTTTAATTTGTTCTTTTTTTATTTAAGTATAATTAAGCATAAGAGCATCAATGTATTTTTTTGCACTCACAGCTGTATTACCCGTTTTACCTGTCGAGAAAATAATTAATTGATAGAAATTATTGTTTAAGGATATATCTTCATGAATAAAGCTTTTTATATAGTTTAATTAAAAAATATAGTGCTAAAAAGTGAGTATATATAAATAATGTAAGGCAAGTAGCACAAGACAATAACCTGTGGAGGGCCAGCTGAGGGAAAGCCTAGATTCTTCCAGCTAGGAAATCTGGCTGCGGCCTCGTGAGAGCCAATATTTAGTTTAGGCATAAAGAGGCGATTTCTACCCGGGTTATTGTAGACGAATTAGAACTTACTTAATACAATTTAGCAAAAGCGCAAAATGTAACTGATGGATGGGAATCCCCATTTCTTACGTTATAGATTGCACAATTATGCGGTATATAATGTAAAAACTTGCAATGTACGATATCACAAATTTGCGCTATTATAATGCGATAATTACGATATATAGCACGAATTACGTTATATATTGTAATTTGTGCGATATAGCTTTCTCAGTGTATACGGCGCGGCGTCCTTAGCAGCAATGGGGAAAAGGCAGAGTATGAGTGAGTTCGAGCTATAAATCGAAGCACCAGATTTAAAACAATCACAGAAAAAACGAAAAATTTTCTCTGGGTAAGACCTGCAACGGTTAATGATTAAACATATTTTCACTGAGGTTAGGAAAATAATTCCGAACTCGTCGATGCAAAATGTAACTGACAGATGGGAATCCCCATTTCTCTCGAATTTATGAAGTTAAACGACATTGGATAGCGCTGGCGTCATAATTGTCACTACACCTCCAATAAAAATGGAGCGATTATAAGATGAAAGATTATCCAGGCAAGGTTAAAAATCGGAAATTATCTTCGATTCATGTACAGTTTATCTGGCAAGGCTAATTTTTGTTCCGGTGAATCTTTCACCTGGAATCGATGTAAACTTTATCTTTAATTTTTCCTGCAATCGTTTGTTCACCACTCAAACCCTCGCGAGATCACAAAAGAATTGAAGCACAATGTGATAGTGTAATAAACTTAAATTCTTACGTTATAGACTGCACAATTATGCGGTATATAATGTAAAAACTTACAATGTACGATATCACGATTTTGCGCCATTATAATTCGATAATTACGATATATAGCGCAGGAATTACGCTATATATTGTAATTCATGCGATATAGTTTTCTCAGTGTAATATTTTTGACATTTGCCCCTCTTAAATTACAATTTTTTAATGACTAAACTGTAGTTTTTAGAATTGGATTCAAGATTATCTTGTTTGATATTTTTGTATTATTATTTTGCAATGCAATATTTCTTGTGCGCTTTAGCACGTGTATAACCATGATAGGTTTTAATAATTCCAATGACATCTACCACGCCACTCTCATTTAAACCTAGTTCAATCCAAGGTAACAGCGAGTGATATAAGCTACATAACATTACTGCCGTTCTAAATTTCATTTTTGCAGATGTGCTTAACTGATCTCTCAGTTATCCGGAGATTGAATACCCGGTCTGATTCTGTCAATTAAACAAGCGTCCCCCGCTTAACATAATATTAAATTGTCACATCTCATGCATCCATCGCCTTATCAAATAGGCTATCATTGCGTTCACAATAAATTTAATATAACACAACAATAATAATAATCATTTTCGTATGCCAGTTTTCTATTAATACGTATTCAGAAATATGAATCATTAAAATCAATTCCAATTTATGATTACATTTCACATAAAACTGTGTTGTCTACATTGACGTATCTCTTTTCTATTGAAATGCAATATGAAAAAGTGATGATAAAATTAAAGTTTTAGAGTGTTGTGTCGCAATCCAAAACTATATGAAAATTCGAGAAGAAAATTTTGGATATCGAAGGTCCAAGCTAAGGTCACATGTTAAAAGTCATAGGTTGAACATGATATGCCAAAGTTAAGGGGTCCAGTGTCAAAGACGAAAGTTCAGAGGTGGATGCCTTGCTATCACTGGACACTGGTCAAAAGTGATAAATCCGATGTAAAATTTCATAGATCCAGCGTGAAAGATCTAAGATGAGTGGTCAAAGGATAAAGTTTTCTCTCCCTTTTCATTCATTATTTTAATTACAATAAGTATAAGATTTTAAATTTAAGTAACCTAC
>NC_046659.1:57277452-57280537 GCF_010883055.1 Belonocnema kinseyi
ATAATCAAACTTAGAAGAAACTGTTAGTTGATATTTTTTTCTCTTTTCTTGCTCTCCGATAATATATAATACGTTACCCAAAGACTATCCCTAAGTCATACATACCCTCCGCTCTTCATCAAAAACGTTTTAAAAGTTGTAAAACCACCTTGAACAATGCAAAAATGATTTAGAGCTCCAAATTGATTACATGGCACTTCAAAATTTACCCCTCTTCATAATTTTCCCGAAAAACTACACGGAGAAACCTTTTGCTGCAATATTTGCTAAAAATCAGACCAGATTTTATTATTTTCAGTTTGCAATGGAGGGACATAGCGGAACTTTTGTAATGTTTACTACTCCAAGTAGTAACTAGTAAATACATGCCGAACTACAAAATTCATGGGAAAAAAATTTTAAAATGTTACATTTATTTCTACAGATGCTTGCAATATTTGCAAAAGACGAAAAGTAACGTCGAAAGAGACTGACGCACTGATTTATTAAACGAATTAGTAAAAATCGGTGCAGTCAGATTAGCAGACCAAAAAAAATAAATCCAACATGCGTCGCGTCGCGTTGAAGGTCACGAAACGTATCCTTTACACGAGCATACGACGTAAATGCAGACTTATTTATTATGGGATGATGATCTCTTTCGCACTATTATATTTATTTAAATTACAATTGTACAGTACACACGATTATATATAGTTTATACATTATAAATATACATGCAGGAATATTATATTACAAGCTGAAACAGAAAAATGTGATTAAAGTGAAGCTGGTGGGAATCGAACACGGGTTTCCAGCGCGGCAGCACGGCGATTTTACATTCGGCTAAACTAGATAATTAAATTCAGAAATTTATCGCTCTTATCAAGTAAATGCTAGCAGTCAAATTGCCTTCCATTAAATTATTTATTAATTGTTCACAGTGATGGCATTTTAAAAATTCTAAGCACTATATCTTAACGTAATCAAATATCCTAATATAGAGGTTAAAAAATTATTTTTTGCTCTGTGGAAAATTTGTTTTTCAATTGTAACTTTTCGAATGATCCTAATTTATTGTAATAAGGATCTTTGTATCAACCCAAATTGAGTGATTGATAAATTTAAGGAATTTCAGTAGAGCCTTGGTCGGCTGACAAATTTGGTCTTGGTCGGCTCTTACAAATTTAGTCTTTTATCTTATTTTAAGTACTTATTACTTCTACTCTTTTTATATAATTTAATTATGTCTCTACTAATTTATCCTATCTAGGATTTTACTATAAAAATTACTAAGACTTCGTATTATCAATAGAAAAAATACATGTAAAAATAGCATAGCTTACGATTATTGTATTAAAATATACGAGTTATCGCCTTAATCCCTCGATTGTAACCTAATTTAGTAATTTTTCCAGTACAAAGTTTCTCAGTGTACCCTTCCACGTGAACGCATACAGCGGAACATACCATATACATGTATGAAAAAAGCATAAAAAATAATACAACTTAGAAAACACTGTTAGTTGATATTTTTTTGCTCTTTTCCTGCTCTCTGATAATATATAATACGTTCCCCAAAAACTACCCCTAAGTCATACATACTCACCCCCTGAGATAAAAATGTTTTTAAAAGTTAATAAACCACCTTGGACAATATAAAAATGATTCAGGACTCAAAATTAATAACATGAAACTTTCAAATTTCTCTCTCATTATAATTTCTCCCAAACTACCTTTCCACGTGAATCCATGCAGCGGAACATATATATTTATGAAAAAAGCATAAAAAATAATAAAACATAGAAAACACTGCCAGTCAATATTTTTTTGATCTTTTTTTGCTCTTCAATAATATATAATACGTTACCCAAAAACGACCCCGAAGTCATACATACCCTCTCCTCGTCATGAAAAACGTTTAAAAAATTGAAAAACCACCTTGAGCAATGCAAAAATTATTAAGAATTCCAAATTAATTACATGACACTTGAAAATTTACCCCTCATTCTAATTTTCCTGAAAAACTACCCTTCCACGTAAACGTCACGTATGCAGTATGGGGCGAGTATGTATGACATGATCTAATTATTTAATTATCTAATTATTTAAAGAATTATTTATTGTTTATTTTCAACATTTCTACCAATTGAGCCAGAGATGTCCACTTGTTTCAAATTATTATTCTATGCTACTTTTTCTTGAATAATCACATAATTTTTATACATTTCTTCTAATGTTTAACAAATTTTTATTCGTTCAAACAATGTTTATTTGCTCAAGCAGTTGTTTTTCGATAACTAAAAAAATTAAATAAAATAGAACACATACAATTATTTGCGATTTTAAAAGCATTTGTGGAAAAGTCTTTATTTAAACAAATTATATTTGTTTAAACAATTGAAAAAGTAAGTTAATGTATTTTTTCTGTACACTATATAGTCAGAAACATAATTGTATGTGTTCTATTTTATTTCATTTTTTTAGTTATCGAAAAAAACTGGTTGAGCAAATAAAGATTGTTTAAATAAATAGAAATTTATTATAAAATAAAAGAAATGTATCAATATTATGTTATTATTTAACAAAACGTAGGATAGGATACTAATCTGGAAAGAAAGTTGATATCTCTGGCTCAATTTTTAGAAATTTTGAAAACATGTGTATGAAAAGGACGACGGAAATTGCGAAAAAGTAACTATAATACTTTAAAATGTATATTTTTTATTTTTGGGTCCTATTTAGTATGTTAATTAAATAGCATTTTGAAGTACACGATGGCACATGTTGATATTCGAATCTCGAAAAAAATTAAGGATTTTCTTTCTCCGAAAATAAAAACTTGGGGGGGGGGGGAAGTACCTTGCTATGTATTTCGAAAAGCGTTTTTTGAACCAACCTAATCTCTCTCTCTCTCTTCTAACTACAGACTATCATTGGGATAGGATATCCTTCACACATTCTGCACGAGAAAATGCATGGATGTGAAAGAAGCTAGATAGAATGTGCCAAACTAAGCTTCGCACAACTTATTGCTACAGGACTTTTTTGTTAATTTTTTTTTTAGCACTACCACATAGTACAAGGGCTTGTGTAGGTGGCGGAA
>NC_046659.1:57280637-57285132 GCF_010883055.1 Belonocnema kinseyi
TAATTAATTTGAAGCCCTAAATCATGTTTACATTGTTGAAGGTAGTTTTCCCATTTTGAACACGTTTTTGATATCAGGGGGTAGTTGTGTAAGACTTAGGGGTAGTTTTTTGGGAAACGTAATATATGTCATCATAGAGCAAAAAAAATCAAAAAAATATCCACTCATCGTTTATCGCATTATAATCATTTTTAGTGAGTTTTCGTAGGTGGCGGTGCTGAGTGGACGTCTTGCTAGCGCCGCCACCCTTTTCTCCAAAGTTTAAAGAGCCAAAACATTTTTTTAGCATAAAATTAGAAAAAAAGCAAAAAAATATGGCGTATTCCATTTTATAATTTGCCTTGGTGGCGGCGCTGACCTAAAAAAAAATCTTGCAATGCATTTTCGGACCACGCTAACACACATGCACACACACGTAATTTCTTCAGAATTGTAGTACCTACTGCTTATAAATATAATAGCCTAGGATTTGCAGTGTCGGTAGTCAATTGTGCACTTTACTTGCTTCAAGTTTATAATTAAATACAGTTTAATACTATGATTCAATGCACTCCCTCTAAATGAATATCAAATACGCAAACGCTACTGTATTTACAATTTAAGTTAGAAAATTTAAAATATCTAGCGAGAATTAATTGAGGATTTATTTACTGCGGCTTTTACGAACAATTTATTAAGTACTCATTATGTTTGTCAGCTGCCCGGAATGCTTCGCTCCGCGAATGATGTCGATAGTGGATATACAACATTCATGGGGGCGAAAATAAATTGGTAGCCGCGACTGTACTCAGGCCATCGATTGTCGCGAATTGAAAAACAATTAGTGAATTGTGGTTTTTCACCACCACTACCACGAAAAGGACGCATTTCTGTGCAATACTCTCATCCTACGAATGCGTCGTGGTCATCGCCACGCATCCATAGGTTCGATCATAGGTTTCATTATAGGTTCGATCCTGCGTTTATTTGCATACCATATTTCGAGCCAAACGAAAATTTTACCTTTCTGCTTGTAACCAGTTATTTACAATACCAAAAGGTTCTTTCGAAAATTTGATAAAGACATTGAAGAATTATTATACAAAATAATCTGACAATTGAATCTTTTATTATTTAGGTGTGCAAAACTTATTTCTTTCATAACTTGATGATTTCAAAATAAATATTTTGAAATTTCTGCATAACGTGACTAGCCCATGAACATCAATTCCTCTTTAAAAGAAATTTAAAATTCTTGAAAAGACCCTTCTTTCAAGCACTATTTTTTCATGCTATCTTCAGCCTATGGTTCTCCATCGAGTCTTTCGGCTAATCCAATCCTTCAGGATAAGTCAGACAGAAATAAGGATAATTCGGTTACCAAACCCTTTTCGGCCCCTTCTCTTATATTCATCTACCCTGCTGATAAACCTAGTTCATTTGAAGCTACCTAACTTCTTGATTTGCCCCAAAAATTTCTCCCAAGCACTCATCAACAAGTTCAAATAGGAAAAAAGCTCAAAGTATATACAAGAATTTGCTATGATAACAGAATAAATTTATGTATTTATTTTTATATAATATAGTATCTACATAATACTCAATTCTTCTTTGGAAAAATGTGGCAGTAAAGTTATTTAGGAGAAAAATCCACTAATTTGAAATTGTTCCAAATTAAAACAATTTAAAAGATTTGAAAATCGACTATTTAAACGAAGCCGATAGCCTTTAAAATTAATTCTTTAATGTATTTTATAAAGTTATAAAGTTATAAAGTATAGATTTTTCGAACGAGAACTTTGCGTGCTTTTTGTAAATTGTAATTTTAGATTTCTCTTCAAGCCTGAGTAAGACCGGCAAATCATAACAGCTTTTAAAGTCTTATAACTGAATTTATAATTTCTACAAAGTAGTTGCAAGACAAATATTTGCCATATATGTACGCCAAAAACAAAACTTTCTGAGAAAGCTGCTTTTCATCTAATTTTCCATCTGCACATCGATATAATTACTAAAGCCCAAACTATACTTTTTGGCAAAATCATTAGTTTTCGAAAAAAATTCACGAAGATTAAAAATCACGCTGTTTTTTCATGATTATGGCCAAAACAGAACTATGCGTTAAAAAATATTCATTTTAAAGAAAACTTTTGCACTTAAATAATGGATATTCAAATAAGTTAGACATTTCTTTTGCGAAACATTTTTTTACGTAGTCAAGTGTTCTTGAAGCAATACTTTTCGGAAAATATCCATTTTTATGGTAGAAAATTATTGATTTTTTAAAAAATTTTTTGCGTTAATAATATTTAGAAAAAATTCCAGACAATAATAAAAGAGAATTTTTTTATCTACGTCGATATAATGCATATTATATTTCTGAAATGTCACACTCGGGGCGCTTACATTCCGGAATCTCTCATGCGGAAAAATTTTAAGTCCACAAAACGTAATCAGAAATTAGTGGAGTGACTTAAATCACAAATGTTACCAATCAAAGCGATGTCCTTTTCCAATCCCATTCGACGTTTGAGAATCGAAAGTGATGAAGGGGTATGACCAACATTATTTGTGACTTCTATCAATTTTTATGAAGTTCAAATTTTTACAAAGGAGATATGTCGCAGTGTGACTTGCTGCTAATGTTACATGCCGAAATGCGCTTGGCCGCTTTTTACTTGACCCGGCCCCGCTTTTCTGCCAATTGACGTTTTTTTAATATAATAATTTACATGCGTCGATCTGCGTTCATAATTTCGAGAAAATGAAGGTGACTTTTCTAACGTTTTTTCACAAGTTAATAATGAGTCAATAATTTTGGTGGTTCTCTGACCATTGATGTTTCTTCAACATAATAGATAAAATAGGTAGAATTATTTCTTAAACATTCCTCAGAAAGAAGTATACAGAAAAACAGTTCGTCAATTTTATGTTATACTTGATTTTTTTAAACCTATTAAAACTGTAGAGAAAAATGTTTAACACAAAATAGTTGTTGTTCTTTAAGATCTCTTTATTTTCATTGTAAAAGTTAGTTAGAGTCAGTCTTAAACTATTGAATAGAGAAAAAATATTTGACAGAAAAAATATATAATTCATAGAGACTTCCATTTTATATGCACAATATTTTTCTCTAAAATAGAGTAGCGGCGAGTTTCATCGAGTAGGGGTAAAAAGAGGTAGGGGGGTCTACTAAGGTTCGCGTACGTTAATTCGGCTAGTCGGCAGTGATCCCAGATTTGAAACGAGGTACACTCCAATTCTATACAGCTCTATGTCCGTGTGAATATAGTAGGAGACGATGTACATGACTGGGTTGCGCACGCAACCCATTTCTCCTCTTCTGAATTTGAAAACTCGAAGGTGCACGATTGCCGGTCGGAACACTTCGGCGGTTCTATTTATATCTCTATCTGCCTTGAAATAAAGTCAAGAGATTGGGATTTTAATATTTCCAAATTTCGATGCTGGCGATTCTCATGATTTGAATACTTCGCGCTCCTCTTTATATGCGTATATTTTGAGGTTACGTTATTTCAAGTATAAAATATAAATGACATAAATATTAATACAATTATATGTATACTTATTATTAATGACAATATTATCATTTTTTTTATATTATAATAGTCTTATTTATCCCTTGATCCGCATTTGAAAAAAAATTAAAGGCATTGGCGATTTTGGAATTCATCTCGTTTGGATAAAAACTCAATTTTTGGTTGAAAAATTAATTATTTTGTTGAAAATGTAACTATTTTGTAAAAAAGTCTTCTTTTTTGTCAAAAGTTTAAATACACTGTTAAAATATATTCATTTTTTATTTGAAGGTTCATCTCTTTCGTTGAAAATACATTTTTGAAACTGAAAATTAAAAAAAATTAACTATTTAGTTGAAAGTTAACCTCTTGGATTGAAAACTTATATGTTTCGCTTGAAAAATTCAACTATTTGTAGATAATTTGTCTTTTTGACTTTAAAATTAAATAATTTCGTTGAAAATCCATGTATTATGTTTAAAATTTATCTTTTTTGTAGATCCTTAATTTTCTTGTTCGAAAATGCATCTTATTGGTTGACAACTTAACAACTTTGTTGAAAATTCATTTTTCCAGTTAAAAATTATTTATCTTTATCTGAAAATGTAACTATTATAGGATCTATTGATGACAAGATGATTCTGCATCAGTTCAAAATTAAAGGACTAATATATGTTAGTTTTTAAAATCATTTTCAATTATGACTTCAAATATTATTTCAGTTTAAAAAAATGTTATTTTTAACCCATTAAATTTGAAATTTTTAAATTAAAAAAAGAAAATTTCGTTAATTATTAGTGATATTTGACAGTTCATTTAAAACAATCCATTATAAACAACAATTAAAAACTATACAAATTTGAACAGAATAGTTCGAAATACTAGGCAGTCTGATAAGTCCCTGAAAAATGAAACACGGAGACGTTTTTTTGGCCAAAGTCGGTTTTATTTTTCAACATACTCTCCTTTTAGGTCGA
>NC_046659.1:57285232-57297513 GCF_010883055.1 Belonocnema kinseyi
TCAAGATAGTCCACGAATATTATGCTATGTGCATCCCAAAATACGGAGGCCATAACCTTTCCGACCCATTGTTGCATTTTTGGACGCTTCGGAGCACTTTGGTCCAGCGGAACCCACTGTTTTGCCTGTTGCGTTGACTCAGGAGTATAGTAGTGGATCCAGGTTTCATCCATGGTTATGAATCGGCGCAAAAACTCGGTCGGCTTACGCGAAAATAATGCCAAATTCTGCTGGGAAGTTGTCACACAAATTCCTTTTTGGTCCACTGTGAGCAAACGTGGCACCCATCGCGCGCAGAGCTTCTTCATGCCCAAAACTGAATGCACGATATCGCCCACACGTTCCAATGATATGCCTACAGCATTAGCTACCTCTCTCAATTTCACTTTGGGATCATTCAACAACATATCATGGATTTTTTCGACATTTTCTGGTGTAGTGACCTCTTTTGGGCGCCCAGATCGTTCAGCATCAACTGTGCTCGTACGGCCACAACGAAACTCGGTAAACCACTTATGAATCATTCCAATCGACGGTGCAGAGTCCGGGTAATACTTATCCAGCTTGGCCTTGGTTTCGGATATCGTTTTCTTACGAAGATAGTAGTGTTTGATCAAAACTCGAAACTCAGATTTTTCCATATTAAAAAAAACTCGGAGGTTACTTGCTTCTCAGTGCTGTAACTTGTAAATGCGTAAACATAAATGGCTGAAGTTTTGACAGGCGTCATTTTAAGGATCAAGCTCGACGAAAATGGTTCACATTAGTGAATACTAATGCCATCTCTTAGAATTTTCAGGTACTTATCAGACTGCCTATTAGAAAGCCTTGAATTGTTAAAATTGTAATAAGCTAAATTTTAACTTTGTACACTACAATTTTAATTTAAAAAAAGTTTCAAAATTAATTAAAAACTTGAAATTATTTCAAATAATTCGAAAGAAGATGTAGATTTTTGCACATTTTAAAAAAAATTAGGCTTTTTGAGAATTGTAAAATATTTAAAAAGTATAACGAAAATTGTTGTGATTGCTAAGAAAATTGAAAATGATTTTTTATTTCGAAAAATTATCTTTAAGTGAGTATTTGAAAAGATTTTAAAATCAAAACAAAAAGAACCAGGACGATTTTAAGGCAATTTTTTTATTTTGCAGTTTTTTTAATGTTAGGAAAAAAATGAATTAACATTAAAAAATGCGTATTTTTTTACAAAGTAGTTCAACTCTTTGCGAAATAATCCATTTTTAAACACAAGAAGATGCACAGTTGATATTTCAACCAAAAAACTGCATTTTTGACCAAAAATGATACATATTTAAGCAAAAAGGTTAAATTTCGACCAAAAAAGGCCAATTTCCAACAAAATACATGAACTTTCAACGAAATTATTTAATTTTAAAGTCAAAAAGAGTATTATCTACAAAAAGCTGAATTTTTAACCCAAAAATATGATTTTTCAACCAAAATTTTAATTTTCGACCAAATAGTTTAACTTTTTATAAAATTGTTGACTTTTAACGCACAAAAGATGCATTTTTTACAAAACAGTAAAATTTTTAACAAAAAAATTAATATGAAGGCAAACAATTGAATTTTCAACTATAATTATGAATCCTTAATAAGAAAAAATTAATTTTTTTTACAAGTAGTTCAGCTTTAAGTGAATAATCGAATTTTCCACCTAAAAATTATGATTTTAATTTTTAACATTATAGTTGCATTTACAACAGAACGACTTTGCAACAAAAATATTTACAGTTGACATTTCAACCGAAAAATTTAATTTTTAACCAAAAAGTATAAATTTTCAATAAAACCATTTAATTTCTACAAAGAAAGACGAATTTTCAACAAAATACATGATTTTTCAACCAAAAACGGTATAGATTAATTGTCAGTTTCAAAAATGTATTTTCAACAACACATAAAACATATCTTCACCAGAATAGTAAAATTTTCAACGAAAGAGATGAACCTTCCAATAAAAAAATAAATACATTTTAACAAAGTAGTTGAAATTTGATAGAAAAGAGGACTTTTTTACAAAATAGTTACATTTTTAACAAAATAATTAATTTTTCAACCAAATAATTGAGTTTTTATCCAAATGAGATTTTGACAATGTTGTGAATATTTTAATTTTAATAACTGATGAAATGATAACTACTAAATTGGAAGGAAGGTTATGTAATGAAAGAAAAACAACAATTTTGAGCCGTATATATAAATAAATATATTGGCTCGGTGGAAAAATCCTGAAAGGCATAAAAAACAACCGAAAAGAACCTAAAAGAAAATTTGGGAATAAAAAGATGAAAAGAAGTGCCCCTCGCCTCTGACAAACTAAAAATAAATAAAATCATTTTATATAATATAAACGGAAACAGTTAAAACACCAATTATTCGATAGAAAATTTATTTATTTTGTTAAAAAGTGAACTTTTGGGTTGAAAGTTGATATATTTTGTTAATTAGATTTCTTTCCTAACATTAAAACAAAACAAAAAATTGCACGGGTTGCATACAATGCAACCCGTCTTGCATTTGTTTAATGCAAAAAAGTACTATATAGGCGATTTTAATTCGGTTTCCAAATCTGCCGCGCTCGAGATCTTGCGCCGATTGGTCAAAGGCTTCGAGACTCAGAAGACGTGCGCGAAATATACGTATAACAAAATTCCGAAAAAAGGTTATGTTCCCGAGTATTCACCGCGCATTTAAAATAAATAATTAGTTACGAATTAAAAAAAAATGTAACACAACATTAAAATTGTTCATAAATACATTCGGGACGTGCATTTAGTACTTTCTTAAGAATTGGAGTTGGTTTTCACTAATGTAACGGTACGTGAGTGATATTTGACGTTTGACAAGTGTCAAAAACGTTTTGTACTTCGATCTTAATTACTTAATAACGTGAAAATCTGCAGGTTGCACGTAATTAATTGGTGATAAAGTCTGTCGTTTTGCTTATTGAATAAAATATGGGAATCAAACGCTTTTGACTAACTGCAACGAAAATTGCAATCCGTATGATTATAAAAAATGCAACGATAAATCTAAGATTCAAATGATGAGAGGTACGGAGTGGCGAATTATTCTTATAAGCTGGGTGTTCAGCGACGTTGAAAATTTTGTCTCCGCTACTATAGAATGTCAAAGTATAATTTTTTTGTGATATTTGACTTAGAAATTATAAAAATTATAATCTGAAATCTTTAATATTAATTCTGCTTCAGAATAGATCTTTTTATTCTAGACGACGACAGTGCGCACGTGCTAGGATTTTACGTCATTTCTGTATTTTTCATACAGTTGTGCGTCGAAATATATGGAAAATATTTTAAATAAAAATAACAACGAAAAATAAAGATGTAAATAAATCAGAGTTTAAAGAAAACAAAGTTTTAAGTATATTCAGAAAAAAAACTGCGAAAAAATTGTGAAAAGTGTGGCAAGCAAGCCCATTATTTACATTTGTTGACATCTGTCGTCTTCAAAAAAATGTTTTAAAATCCGGAAAAAATCACGGAAGATGATGTTCCAGGAGCAAAATTAGTGCACGAATCGATGAAAGAGCGCAGTGTTAAACAGCTTAAACGATGGATAAAATATAAGAAACGATCTTTAAGAGGAAAGAAAAGTGATTCAGTAGAAAGGTTAGTTGAGGTTGTGTTTGGCAGGTATTAATATTTTTTTTCTTTGCTAAATGTTGAGTAACAATACCTAAACTTATTTTGTTGTATATGGTTTCCTTTAAGTTTACATACTTTTCAAATTCATCTTCGCTAGTAAAGTCATATTTCGCAGCTGTTAAGCGAATATCTAGGTTTTGGAAAGACCCATTACAAGGGCCTCTACCAGATTTCCCAATTTTTCACACCCTTCTCTTTGCTTCGTAATCGAGAGTCTGGAATTAATATTCTCGTCGTTGTACTAAACTCGTCTCCTTTCAAAATTCCACTTACACTTCACTTTTTAGAACTTTGTAATTATACAGTCCATTTTATAGGTTATTTGTATGTGTGCATATTGATTTATGTTGTTTGAAATATATGTATTAATCATACAAGTTCTTGTTCGTGGTTTTACTCATTTAAAAATATCGCGAGTGAGGTCAATTTGCAACAATTTTAAATTGATCACAACATTTTTGTCCATTCGAGCCGGATATAATGCGCGTGAAATAATTTGAATCATACCGCGTAAAATCTAGACCGGAATCTCAGAACGCTACTAAGAGTAAGTGAAGTTTGTCATTATCACATCACTAATGTAAAAGTGAATTGTGAATTCTGTCGTTATTGTGCCACGAAGGTAAATCGAACTTTGCAGCTGAATCGTATCGTCCGTGTGCCACGAAAAAGAATCGAACTTTGAAACAGAACTGTGTCGTTTGTATGCAATATCTATCACACAATTAAATTAAATTCTCGTGCATCTTGCAAATTCTTTCTCGAACAAAATAAAAACAATTATGAAGTGTCGTACCTCGTCTCTTTGTGCAATTTGGCATCACGGATAATGGAACGTGAAGTAAAGATCCTCGACGTTAGCTGATCAAGTTTACTCCAATCCTGACCGTCGCAGCCGCTACCACAATTATAGTCTACATTGTGGCAAGATTCAGCTGACTGGAATTCATTGAGACTCAACGGCATCCACTGCCCCATAGTACATCGAAAGGGTAAGCGAGATTTTTGTACCACCAATTTTCCTTTCTTATTTTCTGCAATTCCCTGTTATGGTATTTCTTTCTTGTTGCTCTCGTCAATAATTCGTTCAAATATTCGCAATGGCTACAAAGGCTGACGAACTGAAAACTAAAATCACTAACTGCAAACGAAAAATAACAAATTTCGCGAAATTGATCGAAGGACATTCCGCTGATCGCGATTTCCCTACTCTCAAAAAAAGAACAAATGACCTCAATAGGGAATTTGAAGAATTCAATATTCCATACACTGAATTAGAAGTGCTTGTTAATGATACCACCCATGCGGAAGCCCGTAATGATTACGAGGAAAAATTCTATATTGCGTTCGGGAAAGCAAAAGCGTTTCTAAATGAATATAATGCAAATCAATAACACCCGTCGTCTTCACGAAACACCGGACGTAAGATTCTTACTGATTTCGTCCGAAATACAAAAAAAACTTTCCGCGTGTAAATTTACCGACTTTCAGTGGATCTTATGAGGCTTGGTTGGGATTTCATGATTTATTTAAATCGCTTGTTGACAACAATGATGACTTGCCCAACATCGAACAGTTATATCACCTCAAAGGCTCTCTGAAAGACGAAGCCGCTGAAATTATCGCGTCTCTAGAACTTTTATCGGAAAACTACGTGGTCTTCTGGGAATTACTCAAAGAGCACTATGACAATAGAAAAATAATTCGTCAAACCCGCAAAAGCTTTATTGAATTTACCATACTTGTCTAAAGATTTTCCAGTGCGTTTTCTTGTAGATCAAATTCAAAAACACGTTAGAGCTATTCAGGCGTTGAAATAACCTATCGACAAATGGGATACCCTCTTAGACGAAATTACTAAACCAAAACTTAGTTCGTTTATTCGCGAAAAATAGGAAGATTCCAGCTGTGAGTCAGAAAACCCCACCTATAAGGAATTGATAACCTTCCTTCAACGTCGTGCGCAATTAGAAGACACAAAGTCAGGTCAAATTCAGGGCAAACCTCTAAACGTTTCGGATAAAAAATCGTCTCGGTCGCAATCTAGCCACCACTCCCAGCAAGCATTCGTAGCTTTAAGTGCAACTCCCCCTTGTCCACATTGTCAGGGTGAACATCCAATCTACGTTTGCGAACATTTAAAAAAAATTACTCCACAAAAGCGTTTTTAAGACCACAAAGAAGGCAGCGCTTTGCATAAATTGTTTGCGTTCTAATCATCGTGTTGCTGACTGCAAGGGCAGTTCTTGTCGTAAGTGTGGCAAAAATGCATCACAAACTGTTACATTTCGACAAACGATCGTTTACTGAGCGTGTCGAAACTGCACCTGTCGATCAGAATCCATCGCTCGTTAATCTGCATGCTCATACTTCGTCCGAGGGCTTGCTAGGCACTGCCATAGTCGATTTAATAAATTATCAAGGAAACTCCAAAACGTGTCGTGTCTTTTTAGATGCTAGATCACAAGCTAACTTCATCACTGAAGCAACAGTTTCTTTTTTGAAATTACCCAAAAAATCAGTTGAAGTCTCAGTCTAGGGTGTGGATAATATTTCCACAGAAATAAAGCATTCGGTTTCTGCAACTCTAAAGTCGCGATTCAATCAATACTTTAAAAAGATTGAATTGTTCGTCCTCAAACAAATCACTAAAAAAATGCCATCAATCTCTATTAATCGATTTAGTTTCAAAATACCAAAGAATATAACACTCGCTGACCCTGAATTCTATAAGACATCTGAATTCGATGCTCTTATCGGCGTAGAATTATTTTACAAATTGTTATGTGCAGGGCAAATTTCGTTAATAAACCATCCAGATGCCGTGTTACAAAAAACGCATCTAGGTTGGATTGTAGCAGGAGAGATAAGCAACACTTCCTTGAAAAATAATTATCAGTGTCATATTATCACGCACTCGACTTCCTCAGACGCGAATTTAATAAAATTTAGGGAAATGGAAGAAGTTCCATTTACAAAGTTGCTATCTCCAGAAGAACATGCGTGTGAAACTGATTTTACGACTCACATGCAGTGTAACTCTGAAGATCGATATGTTGTTCGGTTGCCTTTTAATAAAAAGAAAGGAAACTTAGGAGATTCGCGTCCTATAGCTCTTCGCCGCTTTAATATCTTAGAAAATCGTTTTGATAAAAATCCCAAATTAAAGGAGAATTATTGTACGTTCCTAAATGAATATAATGATCTAAACCACATTTCGTTGATAAAAAACCAAAATCTCGCCATGCCCGATTTTATCTTCCGCATCATGCTGTGATATAAGAGGACAGCATCGGGCGTTTCGTTAAATGATACTTTAATGGTCAGACCTACAATTCAGGCCGATCTTTTCACATTGTTGACTCGATTTCGATCTCATGCTTATGGTCTTACCGCGGACATTGAGAAAATGTACCAGCAGGTGTTAGTGCATCCAGACGATGCAGTATATCAAAAGATATTATTTCGAGAAGATCCAAATGATAGCTTGAAGGAATTTTCTTTAGACACCGTCACATATGGTACTTCTTGCGCTCCCTTTCTCGCCATTCGGGCCCTAAGCCAATTAGCTTAGGATGAAGGGGCTAAATATCCTATCGCATCAAACGTGCTGAAAATGGACTTTTACGTCGGTCAACTATTCACCGATGCGAAAATGCACGCCGAAGCCAAATTCCTTCGCGATGACATAACTGCACTCTTGCAAAAGGGCGGTTTCCCTCTTAGAAAATGGGCCTCCAATGACCCTTCATTAGTTCCTGAAAATTCAGAGAATTCCATTAGTACACATACCTGTATGTCGCTCGATCCAAATGCAAACATTAAAACACTAAGGATTCATTGGAATTCCCTTCGAGATTCGATTTTCTACAAGATAAACTTTTCGGATTTCTCAAATGTAGTAACCAAACGTTCAATTTTATCGCAAGTTGCTAAACTATTCGACCCGTTAGGATTACTCGGTCCAATTATCGTGAGAGCAAAAATTTTTATTCAAGTACTGTCGAAGGCTGGGGTCCGTTGGGACAGTCCGGTTCCAATGGAAGTGCTCACTATGTGGACGCAATTTAAAAAGAAATTGCTGCTCCTAGGTGAAGTTAATTTTAAGCGATTAATTATCGCACCTGACACCTCTAAATTAAAATACACGGCTTTAGCGACGCAAGCGAAAAAGCGTATGGAGCCTGAATTTACTTGCTTTCCATGGATTCTCAAGGTATACATCATATTTCGCTTATTTGCTCTAAATCCAGAGTCGCTCCTGTGAATCCCGTGACATTGCCACGTCTCGGATTAAGCTCGGCCCTTTTACTCACTCGCTTATGCGCCGCGGTCAAACAAGCTCTGGAAGTCCAAATCAATCAAACCTACTTGTAGTCAGATTCCACCATAACTTTAAGTTGGGTAAACACAGAACCTCACCTGTTAAAAACTTTCGTTGCAAATCGAGTGGCGGAAATACAAAAACTCGCAACCTCCTGTGAATGACGACATGTACCTCCACAGGAAAATCCCGCGGACTTAGTCTCAAGAGTTTCAACACCTCAAGAGTTTCTAGAGGCACCCCTTCGGAACAATGGCCCTCAGTGGCTCTCATTGGAAAATGTCGTTGGCCTCAAGATAAAATTTATTTATCGGAAATTCCAGAGAAACGCACTGTTATCGCTCATCCTATTTCTACTAGAGAAAAGGAAAATAATCACAAATTGACTAAAAGATGTAGTTCCTTCAAAAAGTTAAAACTAGTTTTCGCATATGTCCTGCTATTTTCTCACAACGCAATGAACCCTACAAACAAAATCAGTGGTCCCATTACGGTACTCGAACTTGAAGCTGCCACTCGAGCAGTAATTATCACGACACAACGTGTCAGATTTTCCAACAAAATACATTCCTTAACGAATGCAGATCACCTTAGTATTAAAAGTCGATTAATTCCTTTAAAACCATTCGTAGATAAACAGGGGATTCTCAGAGTGGGCGGTAGATTAAACCACTCAGATCTGTTCGAAGAAAGAAAACACCCAATTTTATTGCCTCCTAATCACCATGTCACGCAACTCATATTCCGCGAAGAACATGAAAGATTAAAGCACGCAGGAACCCAGGCGACCTTGTACTCCGTTCGAGATATTTTGTGGCCCTTGAATGGTCGTAACATTACGCGACAAATTATCCACAAATGTGTTCGATGCTTTCGCGCAAGACGACGGGAGATTGATTACGTCATGGGTGATTTGCCACAAGAACGCGTATCTCGTTGTCGTCCATTCCTTAATGTCGGTGTTGACTATTTTGGTCCATTCTACATTAAGGAAAAAAGATTTCGAAATCGCAACAAACTCAAAGTTTATGTTGCTCTCTTTACTTGTTTAAGCACCAAAGCAGTGCACTTAGAACTGGTCAGCGATCTGACCACAGAAGCCTTTATCGCGTCTTTGAAAAGATTTTTTGCTAGAAGAGGAATATCGCAGAATATCCACTCAGATGACGCTACGAATTATGTTGGGGCTAATCGCCAACTCGTTAAAGTCTACGAACTTTTTCAATCGGAAGAGCATAATAACGGGGTGAAGGAATTTTTAAATCATCAAAAAATTACTTGGAAGTTTATCCCTTCCAGATCACCGCACTTTGGCGGTCTCTGGGAGGCAGCAGTAAAATCATTTAAACACCATCTCTCTCAGACAATAGGTGACGCATTATTGACTTTCGAGCAACTAGAAACCTGTATCGTAGAAATTGAGGCGATCTTGAATTCTCGCCCACTGTCTCCTATGTCTTCCGATCCCATTGACCTGCAACCCTTGACTCCTGGTCATTTCCTAATTGGTGGTCCACTAATTAGCTTTCCCTAGCTGGACTTCAAGGATTTTAGTCTAATCGCTTGTCAGCATGGCAGCACGCTCAAAGGTTGCGTCATCATTTTTGGAACAGATGGCAGAAGGAATATCTGCAACAACTAACAGTTCGCAGCAAATGGAACTCTAGCTCTAGCCAGCTCATCAAACTGGGAACTATGGTTGTCATCAAGGAAGACAACGTCCCGCTCCTCCAGTGGAAACTCGGGCGAATCGTCGCCACTTATCCTCGTACATATGGCATCATCAGGGTTGCCACCGTGAAGACCGAGATGGAAGAGTACAAGCGTTGTATTAAGAAACTCTGTCCTCTTCCTATCGAATCTTCTTCGTAATATCACGAAGCAGGGGGAAAATCCTCACAATACTTCAGCCTTCGAATTAATTTAGATTTAACTAGCTTCGTGATATGTCTATAATTTAATATTTTTAAATCCTGGCCCATGGATATAGTTTTTTATTTTTATTTCAGATATCTATAAATGTATTTTGATGTTGAACGTATTCGTTCAAAGGGGCCGGCATGTTGAGTCACAACACCTAAACTTATTTTGTTTTATATGGTTTCCTTTAAGTTTATATACTTTTCAAATTAATCTTCTCTAGTAAAGTCATATTTCGCAGTTTAATCTTCTATTTTCGAATTTAGGCACGTTTTTCGAAACTTTCTAGCATTACCTTGTACCTTTATCAATTTACTATTTGTCGTCTTTCTATTTATTAACAGATGTAAGAATGGCCTTGCAAGGGCAATTTAGTTATAACCTTTAAAATCTTCGAATATCTAGTAGTAAAATTGTCTAGTTCTTCTATTTGCCAGCAAATTTAATCTTTAGAAATTTATGATGTACTCGCAGCTGTTAAGCGAATATCTAGATTTTGGAAAGACCCATTATAAGGGCCTCATCCCCATTTCCCTCTGCTTGATTTCCATGATTTTCATCCCACGCCTACGCCTCCTACCTTGCACTTCCTCGACCAATCAAGACCGTCAACGTCATCAATCCTCCCAGTTTACCACATTTCCCATTTTTTCACACCCTTCTCTTTGCTTCGTCATCGACAGTCTGGCATTAATATTTTCGTCGTTGTGCTAAACTCGTCTCCTTTAAAAATTCCACTTACACTTCACTTTGTAGAACTTTGTAATTATACAGTCCATTTTATAGCTTACTTGTATGTGTACATATTGATTTATATTGTTTGAAATATATGTATTAATCATACAAGTTCTTGTTCGTGGTTTTACTCATTTAAAAATATCGCGAGTGAGGTCAATTCGCAACAATTTTCAATTGATCACAACACTAATATTTGCTAACATATTTAATGAAGCATTGTTATCGGGGTTTCTAACCTCCTAAATTTTTTGATAAAAATAAAATATATTTAATACTTTCACTTGAGAACGCAAAACTATTATATTTATGTATTTATAATCAGTTTATATGAAAGAAGGAAAATTTCTTAGTACATTCCTTATACCAAGAAATCACTAACAAATGGCTTTTTATTGTCTAAACTTGAAAAAGAGAAGTAGAAAATATAATATTGTGTTAGTTTATATTTGTATGAATATTAAATATTTACTCAAACACAGTTCTGAACTGCAAATCTTGTATAAAAGAAAATATTTATACCTGCCGTACAAAACCTCAACTATCCTTTCCACTAAATCAGGTCTTTTTTACTTTTAATGGTGGTTTTCTACATGTTGGGATTCTACATACTGTGCTATTCTACTCATTCGTGCACTAATTTTGCACCTGGAAAATCATCTTCCGTGAGTTTCGCCGAATTTTTAAGCATTTTTTAGAAGATGACAGGTGCCAACAGATGCAAATAATGGCCTTGGTCGCCGCACTTTTTGCAATTTTTTCACCGTTTTTTTTTTTAAATCGACTTAAAAATGTTCTACCTTAAAAATCATAAACATTTCACAAAATTTTTAAACTTTTAAAATATGTAAAGGGTTTCAAATATTTTAAAAAGACTACAGTGCACCAGATTTCAAAGATTTTAAAACATCTATAAGATTTGGAAATGTTTCAAAACATTTTAGAAGATTTGTTTTACTAATTATAGATTTCAAATAATTCAATGATTTCAACCACGCTCCGAGAATTTTTGTGAACAGATTCTAATATTGTGTTACATTTTTTTTAATTCGTAACTAATTATTTATTTGAAATGCGCGGTGAATCCTTGGGAGCATAACCTTTTTTCAGAATTTGGTTATACGCATATTTTGTGCACGTCTTCTGACTGTCAGCGCCTTTGTCTGATAGGAGAAAGATCAGTGAGTAGAGTGTTCAAGGGCTAAGGAATACGAGAGAGTGAAGGGGTTGGTAGGAAGGCGGTGAGGACAATATAATTGTCAAAAGTGGAAAAAAAGGATTTTCAGGTTAGGAACGGTTGTCGAAAGTGGTGTTTTCACGAAGGGTGAGTGACAGGGGAGTGGGAGGGTTGGATGAATGAGAAGAGACAGTTGTGTATAAGTTTAAGAGTGGTTAGTTATAGTGAGAGATTTTGAGTGATTTTGACAGTGGTGGCTTCAGACGTGAAGTCCAGAAAGGGCAGAGAGAGAGAGAGAGCAGGAGATGAATACAGAGAGTGAGTCAGGATTAGATAGCGAAACTATGCAAGTGACTGAGGCGAGCGAGAACGTAGAAGGTAGCTAGACAGTATCGTAAGTAGTGATGAGGCACAGGTATTTGAGAAGCTC
>NC_046659.1:57297523-57306089 GCF_010883055.1 Belonocnema kinseyi
ACCGGCGAACTTAAAAAGGCTACAGAGAGCGCACAGTTTGCATAGTCCGAACGCGAAGGGGTTTTTTGAGAAGTCGCGAAAATCACCGACCACGAGTAGCGAAGGGGAGAAGTCGGAAGATAATAAAAGGGTTAGAGACCAGTTTGATGAGGAAGGGCAAAATGAGAAAGCGCTAAAGGTGAGAAGACTGATAACTCTGTCTGAAAGGAGGGCAGTGGGGAGTAGTCTAGAAGGCCTCGACAAACTCATCAGAGGCCTCAGAGAGAAAACCTGCAAAGGTTTTGACAGAGCGAGGAGGCATAGGGAAGATGTTAGGGAGGAAGGGGAAAAAATGAGAAAGAAACGGGAGGAATGTGATGCTTTGTGAAAAGCCGAGAAACTAGAATGCGGGAGTGGAAAAAAGGAAAAGGTGGGAGCAGAAAACGTAGACAAGGGGGATGATAAGAAACTGCAGGAGGAAAATGAGAGAATGCGCACACGACTGAATATAATTGAAGTAAGACTAGAAGGAGAAGAGAGAGAAAAAAGAAAGCGAAATATAGTAATTAAAGGAATAAAAGTAGAAAGTGATTCGGGAAAGGAAGTAGTACAGAAGCTGATAAACGATATTGGGGCTCAGGTGAGAGTGGAGGTGCTAAAGGTGCTAGAGAGAAACACAGAAGGAAAAACAGGGGTGCTTATAGTGAAAGTGGGAAACGAGGAGGAGAAAAGAAAAATAATGGAAAGGAAACGGTTACTCAGGGGAAGGAGTGTACGATATGAAGAGGACCTGACATGGAGAGAGAGAGAAAGAGGAAGTGGATGATCGAACGAAAAGCATGGATAAAGAGGAGGCACGGGGGCAATGTTTGGATAGGGGAAGACAGGGTGTGTGTGAATAAGGTGAAGTGGATCTGGGACAATAAGAGAGAAGAATTGAGAGCTAAGGGAAAAATGCATGAAGAAAGGGTAAACAAAGGTAATGAGAGAAACTGAGCACAGGGGGAAGGAGGGGGAAGGACAAAAAAAATAGGAGTGAGTGTGGCTTTCTGGAATATATCAGGGTTAAAAAACAAGAACGAGGTGTTCTAGTAGGCTATTGGAAAGTGGGACGTGGTAATGCCACGTGAAGCGTGGGTAGATGAAAAGGATTGGAAGCACTTGAAGCAAAAGTTGCCGAAAGCGTATGTGTGGAAAATGCAAGAATTGAGGAAGGAACATGAGAAGGGAAGGGGGATGGGAGGCATGATGTCTGGGTTAGAATGGAGCTGATGGGAGATGAAAGAGTGGAAGAGAGAGAAGAAAAGCGGAAGGGCATGATGGCGAGAAGAATAAAGATAGGAAGAGAGAGGATGACCATCGTTTATTTGTATAGAAGGAGAGTAAAAGAGGAAGGTTGGAGACTATTAAGGAAATGGATGAAAGAAAGGAATGAAGAGCTGGTCTTGATAGGAGGAGAATTAAACGTGAGGACAGGAGAGTTAGAGGGGGGGGGGGGGATATGGGATGAAGAGAGCGAAACTTTTCGAAGAAATTCCAAGCATAGTAAGATAGATCAGGAGGGTAAAACACTTTTGAACCTGTTAAGAAAGGAAGGGTGGTTTATCTGCAATGGAAATATAAGGAGAGATAAAGAAGGGGAAGTAGCGTTTAAAAGTAAAGGGGAGACTGTGAAAGATTATATTCTAACAGAAGAAAGAATGAGGAAGAGAATGTATAAAGTGGAAGTAGGTAATAAAATAGGCTCAGGACACTTCCCGCTAATTGCGACATTAAAATGCTCAGGATGGAAGTAGCGTAGCGAGAAAGGGAAAGAACTATCGTAAGGAAAGTGAAAATGGGTAGATGAAGGGAGGATAAATTGAGAGAATTTAAGGAAAGAACAGAGAAAAAGGAGATTAGAGGATTCGAATGGGTAGACGTAGATATGCGGCTTGAAAAGATAAAAGAATTAACAAAGAGGATAAAAGAAGAGGTGAGGCCAGGGATGGGAGAGAAGGGAAAGAAGAGGGGATGATGGGGTGAAAAATGTAAGGAGGGTAAAGATAGAATGAAAGAAAATGTAAAAAAGTGGAGAAAAGGGGAAATGGGAAAACAGGAATATAATAGGTGAAAAGAGAAAGGTAATAGAATGGGCAAATGATATTGATAACAGTAGAAGTAGGGAGGAAGTGTGTAGAGCGATAGCGAGGCTTAAAAGGAACAAGGCAACAGAAGAGGACGATATTGAGAACAAGGCTTTGATGTTTGGGGGGAGGGGGCGAGAAAGGAAATGTTGGAGGTATGCAACAAGGTTTGGAAAGGAGAAGTATGGCCTAAGATGTGGAGGACAGGGTTGTTGGTACCGATAATTTAATAATGAGTGAGAAAGAAGGTGGAGGGGTGTAGGGAAATCACATTTATCTCGGTGGGCTATACAATATACACGAAGATATTCAGAAAGAGATTAAAAAGGGAAGTGGACGAGAAATGGATTATTCTACATAATCAGACGGGTGTCTGAAAAGGGATGGGAACAGTAGACGACATCTACGCACTGAAAAGACTAAAATAAGGGTTAGGATTGGGAAACAAAAAAGGGAGGTGTTTTGAGATGGAGTGGAGATCTGGGGATGGAAGGAGCACAAGATGGTGGAAAGCATGCAAGAGAGATTATTAAGATGGGTAATGGGAGTGAGTTGGAGCTGTCCAGGAAATATGTTGAGGGAGGATTTAGGTGGAGGTAAAATGGTTATTAGACAAATAAAAAGATCATGGAACTTTGAGGAGAAGGTAAAAAAGGGGGAGGGGTTCAGGATATAACAAGCTTGTTTACAAGAAGTAGTAAATAAAGAGAATAGGGGCAACACAGGAGGATCAAAGTGGGAGAAAGAGAGACAACGAAGGAGCAGAGAATGCGATATAAAAGCAGATGTCAGAGTATAGCAAGAGTCGTATAGCCGATTAAAAAAATCTTTGTAATTACCCACGTATTACTATTAAATACACCTGAAATAAAGTAGAATTCACAATTGTTAAAAGAAACGAATAGATAACACATAAACAATGTCTAAATGATTAATTTTTGAGGTACGAAGGTAGATAAAATTGAGTTTGAAATTTATATAAGGTTACATGCCGTTGAATCTGTGGCATATAAGTAAAGCAAAACTGATAGAGACCTTCCATAATTATATTCACAGTTATTTTATTCTTTCTAAATTGTAGTCTTAACAGTGTGTAGAGAAATATCCGGACCCGGACCGATTATTCAGTCCGGTGCCAGCAGCTTGCATGAAGAAAACAGAAGAAATTTGATTCTCACTTTGGTCCTGTTCTGATCCAAAAAACGTTGCACTAAAACATCGTTTATTGGTATAAAATAAAGTGGTATTAGAGTAGAGCCACCCAAGACTATATTTTCGGAGAAAAAATGCAATCTAAGAAGCAAGATGCAATATCTAAAATCCAATATTTTCAAACGCCTTTGCAATATTAAATTTTCTTATTAATTTCACGTCATTCTCAAAAAAAAATAATTTTTTTTTGCAAACTTAGCAGAAAATATAAGCTTTTAAATGAATATTTTCTCTTATTAGAAATTCCTATACAATGAGCAATTTTCTCAACTCCTTTTTTGTATGTAATAATAACGTATTTTCAACTATTTTTAAAGATATAATTATAATCTATTTATTATTGTATATCAAGAAGGTGAAGCACAAGTGTAAAAAATAAATTCACGATGATATTTTTAAAGGTTGTATATACAAAGCCGGAACCGGGAAAAAATAATCGGTACTGGTAAAAAGCATGTTCTTAGGAAAGAGCCTGGACTACCGGAAGAATATATGAAAAATTAATTTTTTTCTCCATGTGTTTAATGCTACAGTTTGACCCTTAATCTCGGTCGTCTTGCTTGTTGGTGTCCCAGACTAAAAGAAAGGTAACGTTTGTTTCCAGTCACAGAGGTGCCTTCCAGCCCCAACACTCGATGTTGGAAGGGGGTAAAGGGTTTGATCAAAATTATTTTGGTGACCAGTTAAGGGGTGCCATACCCTCCCACGCTCAATGTTGAAAAGGGGTAGGTCTTTGACCAACATGATTTCTGTGAACAGTCACAGGAGTGACTTCCTGTCTCTACTAGATGTAAAAAAAGGATAGGGGTTTGACCAACATTATTTCTGTGACTAATCACAGAGGTGCCTTCAGGCTCTCTATGTTATTGTTAAAAGGGATACGAGTTTGAACTGCATTATTTTTTTTACTAATCACAGAGGTGCCCTCCCGCCCCCACGAGATTTTGGAAAGGGGTAGAGGCTTTACCAACATTATTTCTGCGATCAGTCACAGAGGCGCGTTCAAGCCCCACAACGAGATGTTGGAAATGGGTAAGGGGTTTGACCAAAATTATTTCTGTGAACAGTCACAGTGCTGCTTTCTCGACCCCCCCCCCCCACGAGATGTTGGAACCGGGGTAGGGGTTTGGCCGAAATTATTTTTGTTAATAGTCACAGGGGTGCTTTTTCACCCCCCACGAACTCCTTGAATTGCATGCATTGCTCAATCGCATGAATTTCTTGAATTCCGTGAATTCATTTGATTGCATTCGTTTCCTGAATTCCATAAGTTGCTTGAATTCCGTGAATTCTATGAAGTCCTTGAATTCAATGAATTTCACGAATTGCATGAATGCGCGCCCTCAAATGCTACCTTACTGGAAATATGCTTTCTACCGGTACCGACACTGTATACACTTCGATTTTCAAATGCAAACCTAATTTCCCATAATTTTTATTTTATACTCATTTATTTATTTTATTTATTTATTATTAATTGTATATTTGTATTGCTGCATTTTTTGTTATTGTTCAGCAGTTTGATATACGAATCATATTAAAGCAGACAAAAAATAATGAAAATATCTGGCTTCAATTAATACCATGTGATTTTTAAACTTTTGTATTAAAGAAAATATCTACTTATTGAAATTTAAACATTTTCTTATTGAAATTAAAAAGTTCTTTGGTAAAATCGTAAATTGATTAGAAAATATTGGTGATTTTAGGTGAAAAACAGTTTAATGAATTTAATTTCTTATATCACATATTTTAGGTTTCAAAAAATATATTATTCATCATTTAAAAAGAATTTAAATAAAAAGAACAATTTTTAAACGTTCCCGATTTGAATTTGTAAAAGTTTTAATTTTCGCGTGAAAAAAAACATCTCGCATAATATAGCAGGATGCTCCGTTACACTCGATAAGGCGAAAATGCAGTTATAGTTTTTTGCTATAAATCTATAAATCTATTTAATATAAAATCTATATTTTTAAAGACACAGAACAGTTTGAAACCTCATCCAAAATCAAGATCGTTATTTGCTTCCAAATATGTACATATAGTTATGCGTCTTATGTTTTAATAAGCTCTCAACTGGAAATTCTTGAGTCGATGGCTTGCCAATCGTCATTAACGTTGTGTAACATTGCTTGATATTCATGTTTTGAACATCTCTGTTGACGTATTTGTTTAAATGTATTTCTATGTGTACGTCTACACGTATAAAATAGATGTCGAAAATATGCGGAATACGCGAGAGTGGGAATGACATGGCCATTAGCCGTAGGCTCCACACTGGTAAATGGCAGGATGCGTGTCTACCCGACCTCAGAATAATATATCCGTCCGCTCAACCCACATCATTCAGCTTTCTCTTTTCCTATTATTGTTAGCTATCTACACATTGTACAACGTACACTGATGATCGAAAAAATTGGAAATCAAAAGAGTATGCAACTGAAAAGTTTCATATCGTGTCCCTTAGAACCTGTGCAAGTTCTGAAATAGGTCGAATAATATCCTGAGGTTCAGTGAGGCTACAACAATTTCTATAATTCTCAAAAAATCTAAGCCTTCAATAAATTAATTTAAGGTCCGGTCATTATAATTTTTGGGATCTTATTTTTTCAGGTAAATTCTACAATAAGTGCAATAAAGTTTCTGATTACTCAATACATGTCTAAGTTCAAATTTTGGCTGATTCTGAAAGTCCGGACACTTCGTACGCTTATGTACGTTTATAATATGGTTGAGTCTAAACGCACGGACCTGGAAAAGGGAGCTGAAAAAGGGAGCTGAAAAAGGGAAGAGGCCGTCACTTGTGCCCGGACGTATAGACACAAACCAGAGCCTCTTCCCTTTTCCAGCTCCCACTTCCCCTTGGTAGGTCCGTACGTTTAGACTAGACCACGTTATAAGCGTAAATTAATGTACGTACTGTCCGGACCTATAGGGAGATCTTTCATTTTTAAGTTTGTAAACATTATATTTTGTTCTGGTAACTAAAAATATTTCAATCTAAGTTTCCGGAAAATTGGGGATGAAGCAGATTGCAAAAAAAAAACGAATATGAGCGATTTTTGCATCACTCGGAGAATTACGAATTTTAGACAGATTAAAGAGAACTCGAAATAAAACTGTTCAGTACCAGGCTGTTGTTAATTATGTCAAGTTTACTTTTTCGACAAACCTAATACACCTACATAATGCTATTGAACATTGACTGTGAAGGTGTAACATATTATCAACAAACCATTAAAATTGTCGTTCTAAAAACAACCACAACCTGATAAATTGTATCTATATCTGCACGGAAAAAATTCATCCGAAAAAAAGTCACGAACTTGTAGCTAGGTCTCGGTTACGGGATAAAAAAATCAAACATTAAATCCTTATTTCGATGAACAATGTATGGATAAATATCGAACTTTTTATGCACAGTTCGAATTTCCTACGAACAGTTCCTGAACATTTTAGACTTAAATATAAAAAGGGACAAATTTTTATTGTGCAATTTAATTTATATTTATTTATAAATTCGCACAACTCTAAGGATTTGAACCCTCGGAACTACTGACTTGACAGTTTTTAAACATAAACCGTAAGTGCGTAAACACGCGTAGAAATCGAGGCTGAACAATGTAGGAATAATAAAAATTCTAGACACTCATCCGACGAACTCAAACCACACATGCGAGTGCACATACGCACCGAGCGTGTGAGAGTGTGTGTGCGGGCCACGTAAAGACGAACCTACGTCCTAGTTCCCAGATTTGTCGGGAAAGCTCGGGAGTGCTCTGTGAAACTTTACCCAATCACTCATAATATTTTTGTAATTATTTACGGAAGAAATAGTGATGAACGGTTTTAGACTTGTCATATCGAGTTCGTCAATTATTTCGCAAAATTCGTAGATCATTCACGAAAATACACCAATGCCCAGTGAATTTTTCTCATATCCGAGACCTAGCTACTAGTTCGTGATTTTGTACGTATAAATTTTTTCAGTGTGCGTGTATATAGATATGCACAAACATTCCTTCGTTTGTTGGTTCGAATTTCCGATGATCAGGCCAATATTTGCGTTGGTTGGTTTACTACCGTTCCTGCATGCTGCACTGGCTCTACAACTACTGTATGCGGAAAAAAGGAAAGATTTATAAGAATGAGGGGTAGGGTCTTTTCATGCGATTTTTTCACAGATTAAACCGCGGGAAGGTTCGAAAAATGTTATGTGTGTGTGTGTAAATAAAAAAATGGATGACTGACGATGCTTCAAATATTTGGATGATTATACTGAAGATTTGTGTGAATCACAGTGGATACGGCTGTTTTGGTCAGTCAACCGAGTAGAAGCGATGCATTTGGCATGCTATAACGGTGCGTTCTCATGATTATTTACAGAGGTGAATTGATTGGTGAAATTTAGTATAACTGATACAGGTATGAATGATTTAAACAGAGAAATGGGTAACTATGTTTTACAGTAGATTTTCCATGTAAATGAAGAGAAACGTAATAATACGTGAAATTGTATTTTTCAGAAGAACCCATCTGGAAGTTTGAATTTCATTTGAATCATCATTGTATCCCGCTTGTTGTACAATTTACTATTGGAGCCAATAAACTTTGCGAGCTAACAATATGCAAATACGTCTGTTTTAATATTAATGTATAATATATTATGAATTGTAATAAGATACATTTATTGAAACGAGACATTTTTTAAGGATTTTTTAAGGCCTATGTTTGCAGCTTAAAAACAAGGAAAATAATTAACTTAAAAAATTCTAATTATTGGATATGAAAGAGTAACTTAGGAACTATAGATTGGCGTAAGAAAATAAAAATAGATTTTTTCTGCATTAGCAGACTATTCTTTTTGCAAGCATTTTTTATGCACACCGCGTCTTGTAACATTAAGATCAGTATCTAAAATAAATAACACATAGGAATATTGTGATCATTATTATTTATTTATTTACAAAATATCTAACATTCGAAGAATGGTTATACAGTTATAGTACATTATGCCACAATTTCGAATACTCCACTGTAATATTATGCAATACATGCGCATGAGTACCCGCGCACTGCCCGCTTTTTCCCTACGCTCCATTTGCTTACGAATGACTGATCAGTTAGAGTGAGAAAGATTACCATGCTCCGCGTATCACTACATTCCGAGACCACACGAGGCCAGCAGTTCTAGGAACACAGTAAATCGGTGTTCCTTATATAGAAACTAAAGTCTATATCGTGGT
>NC_046659.1:57306189-57309268 GCF_010883055.1 Belonocnema kinseyi
TTCATTCTCGAAAAAAAGTCTTGTCTAGTCTCTGGTATAAAATATAAAGACATTACATGGCTTTTAAACTTTCAGTAGGCGCGCCCTGTAATTTCACTTGAGCGGGCGCTTGTCGTAAATTTTACGTCATTCGTTTTTATCGAAGTTAACGAAAGAATTCCAAAATGTTTCCATGTGCAACAGCCACAACATTTTCAACTGAAAACTGATGCCCCGGTTCATCTTCCTGACACCCCAGGTTATGTTTTAAGCCTATCAATAATATTGAACAACCCCTAGAATTCACCCCTATCACTTTTATCGAAACAATTTCAAAATGATGTCATGTAAAACAGCTCTAAAATTTTGAAATGAAAAATAGTCACAAGCGCCACACTGTGAAAAATAATTATTGAATTTTACATCTCTGATGGATGTAAATAAAATGAGCTTCGTGTATCGGCGTAATTTTACGAAAAATTGTAATAATCCACCTAGCGATGAATTTTATAATTGAATCTGTTGTGATATTCCAATTCGGCCGATATTTTTACACACGAAAATGTAAAATTTCTTATGTAAAAGAATAAAATAAAGTAAAATTTATTAGGGTGACAGGTTTTGAACACTCAAAGCTCAAACTTCGTATAAAATTTCATGGAGATTGAATAAACACAAGCTGGACACGTTACCACCTACCTAAAACACATATGATACTATGAATATTTTTTTGATGTTTAAATATTTTACAAAAAAAATATTAAATATATGTTTTGAATAACCACATTTTCCCGTTCCAATAGCAGAAAATGTAAAAGGAAAAATACTAATAGATCGAATTTTATATATTTTTGTGTGAAAGCTGTCCAAAAAGTTGGACATAGCTGTCAATTTCTCCAAAATTAGAGGATGAAGGCATCGATAAAAAACAAAAACGAGAGACGCTTTCGTATTCACATACTATTTGATTCAATATTCTACAATTTCAATTAATTAAAAATCAAAAATCTTACAATTTGGGCCAGGGTAAAATTAAAGATTTTTGGTAAAATTAAAAATCTCGATGTAATTTTTAATCACAGGAAAGTGATTTTACTGACGTATGGTATTCTTACACGCTGCGACTGAATTTTCCCTTCTGAATGTAAAGTTCGTACGACGGAATGTGTAATTTTATTTTTATTGAGTGTTTAATATCACACTGCTGTTCGAGGGTCCTTTTATTTATATCGCTAGAGGGTGTAATTTCACACAGTTTTGTAAAATCACACAGTAAAGTGTGTGATATTTACAAGGATCCGCTATTTTCTTTTCTTAATTTTTGATATTGCATTCGTATTCAGCGGCCCAAAAAACCTCCGAGTAACATAATTTGGCCCATTTAATACTTTTGGCTAGCCTTTCGCGATTCACTCCCTAGGTGGCTCAATATAAATGTGGGAAATTCAGATAAAATAGTATAGGATACTTTATATACTTACACACAAAGACGCGTATAGTAAAAAACTCTTTGCAAAATCTTCTGTCTAGAGTTTAGAAAGAGACTGATCTTGGAATAGGTAGATGCTCAGCGCATAATAATAAGTGATTTGTGTAGGGGAGGGGTATTTGGGCAGTTGTAAATTTTACGACATCGTGTCCGCTGAAAGGTTAATAGATATTAAGAAAAATATTAAGTCTTCGGCGGATTATTGATACTAAAAAACGTGGCTTAAGGATATATCTTATAACGCACGTCAGATTGAGGAGAAAAGGTAAGAAGGCTGGGTTGTACAAGCTGTTCTAATGAGTTAAGTTCGCTCATCGTTCTTTACTTTTAATATCTCTCCCTTCTCGGTAACCCTTGATGAGAGAACCAAAATCTGACGTCGCTTCCTCATGTATTTTATTAGATCGCCACACCATGCTGCACCCCTTTCCTTTCTTGAGAACGAAAAGCTTTTAACGTTTCGCTAATCTCCTTTCGCAGATAGCTAAATGAAAAAACCTTTACATTTTGAATGATGCAAACGCATTTGCGATTCTTCATTTATGTTCTATCAGAGTTAATCAGCTGTAAGAAAAATAGGTTACTTTGGATTTACAAATAAATCTGAAAAAATAGTTTATTTTCTGCAATAAAATTGTATGTAACCGAAAGATGTTAGCTATGCGGGGAATCTTAACACGGGAAGAGTCGTGGATGCTGAGCAATTTCGAGTGCGGATAAAATTCGTAGGGGTGACAAATTATGATGTAAAACCGGGTGGTATATGCGCTAACTTGAACTAAATGTCGAGCGGGACGTTTAAGGAGTATGACTGTGTACACTTGATGTTTGGACATTGAATGTCTACTTTCAACCTCGGCAGTCGAAAAACAGGCTAAATTCGGGACGAAGGTTTTCTGCAGTTTTCCTCTCCCCTGACAAAACGGCTAGGTAAATTCGAGCATTTCTAATAAACTAAGCCCGTCTTGGTAAAGTAAAATTTGCATAGGCCCATACCCAGTGAAGTGTAGTTGTCCGGTGGTCAACGCTTCAAGTGGGGATGCATGCACTTTTGCCTATTGCGCAGTTTCATAACTAGACATAAAAAGGAGCCATTTCACAGAAAATCGGTTCCTTTTATAAATATTAGACTCTACAGGAAAGGACTCAGTTTCCACTATTTTTACGTGAAGACATGATTTCTTGAGATTCAAAACTCTCTTTCTACTCTCTCTCTCTTTCTGTCCATCCAATACTTCTTCTTCTCTGTTCTCTGTCGAATAGTAGATTAATGTTAAATGTTGATCCTGAGGTAGCAAACAACTGCAAAGAATTTCAGCCTTCAAATTTTATTTTTTTTCTGAAGTTATGGAGGGGGAAAATAAAATAAAATGTAGTTTTTTCTCGAAAACCGCTTTACCGATTTTTATGAACAAATTATATGGCCAAAATAAAATTTTTTTAAAATTTTGAATTTTTTGAGAATTTGTTTAAAGTAATGTGTTTGACCTGTATCAACCATCTTTTCACAAAAAATGTATAGATCCTTTAGATAAATATATTTTTCTTCCGAAATGTTCAGATGGGTGCGCCATAGTTAAAAAAAAATAAAACATGATTTTCTTATTACCA
>NC_046659.1:57309368-57314412 GCF_010883055.1 Belonocnema kinseyi
GAAAAATGTTTCAAACAAAAGTTTCAGCTTTCTGGACGAGGATCCGAATGGTGACCCTGAAGCTGACCTTGGCGTTGATCTTCAAGGTTATTTCAAGGTCAACTTTTATTTTTCAAATGGAAACCCCTACTTTGACACCGCCAATCGAAAGAAGGCAAAATTTTACGTTTAGATATGCATCAAAGTCATGTGACCCATTGACCTTCGAGGTCATTCCAGGGTCGTATAAGCTCAAACAAGGTCTAGACAGCTGATCAGCGAAAATTTGCGTTTTCATGAGAAATGTGTCAGAAATGTTTGGACAAGGATCTGAATTGTAGCCTTGAAGCTGACCTTGGCGTTGACTTTCAAGATTATTTCAAGGTCAACTTTCTATCTCAAATGGAAACTTTTATTTTTGAAACCGCCAATCGAAAGAATGGAAAATTATACGTTCATGTCACCCGTTGACCTTGGAATGTCCCTGGAATGACCCCGGAGGTCATGGGGTGACATGACCTAGATGCATATCTAAACGTAAAATTATGCGTTCGTTCGATTGGCGGTGTCAAGAATAGGGGTGACCTTTTGAAAAATAAAAGTTGACCTCGAAATAACCTTAAAGTTTAATGCCAAGGTCAGCTTCAAGGTCACCATTCAGATCCTCGTCCAAAATCCTGAAACTTTTGTCTGCAACATTTCATTAAAACACATATTTTCGTTGATGAACTTTCTAGACCTTGTTTGAGTTTATACCTGGGGGGGGGGGGGGGGCCGATACTTTTTAATGATCCTGTAAATATATATATATATGTATGTATTTATGTATGTAAAATTTATTGTGACGTGGTAATTCTTGCCACGTCTAATTTGATGAACTGTCCACGCCTATTCGATGGAAGTTTGATTAAAATCTTTAAAAAACAGTAAATAAAAGAATATTAAATAAAAACCAGTACCTTGTCGAGCACAGAATCATTGAAAAGAGAAACTGTCAAGCGACAGGGGCCTCGAGAGTGACGGCATGTTGCCAGAAATAATCCTCTCGAGGCTAGAAAATTGTAACGCCGCCAATCCGAGCTGCCGCCAGACTGGAGGGAAACATCAGACACTGTTAAGACATGTACCAATGCCTTCGAACTTTTTTTAAATTATGTTTATAAGACACTTTTAGGGCCGGAGGGCTCGACAACCACATTATACTACCCACACAATCAGCACCCAAGATTCACGGCTAGATGGTCGTGAATCATTAAAGAAAACACAACACTTCACTTCATTTTGACAGGAGGAAAACACGGCCACATAGGAACTCTACACCGGTTATTAGTGCGAACTGTCAAAACAATAACAGTTGATACCTTAAAGCGCGTTCTACATATAGTAGGTGCGCCGAATTAAGTGATGCGCATGATGCGCAACGATGCGCATGTGAGTGGAGCAGCGAGTCAACATGGCGATCTCTGTGGAACACTCTAAGGCGAACGAGGGGGGACCAACGAAAATGGTTACTCACTATGGAACACTCAAATTTAAGCTTGTCTTCATACGTTTAGTTGCGTAGCATAGTCGTCAATCTAGGTGCGTACTTTATGGCCTAGGCGCTAATTCTGTACTCGGCGTCGCTAATATTCATTCTGTGTTCGACCCTTATACTGGTTATCTGAGTGACAGGCGAATTAGAAGACTGGCAAATCAGCTCAGAATGCCATTTCACGGTTAAGCGTGGAAGTCCAGGAGAGAGCCGAAATAAATTCAGCCGGGCGTGACCTAATAAACATTCATTTAAATAATATAAAATAAAAGGACCAACAGCAGCATCTGGCCGAGGTATGTCCCCTTTCTCGCCGACCGTAATCTAGCGGTGAATCGTAGTTTGAGGGTAGCAGGGACACTATTTATATTATTTTGTTAGGAAGTTTGAAAGTTGACGCGTTGTTATTTGATTTCGATTGATCGGTGTAATGATCTCGCCGAGATATCGCGAAGTAAATAGCGTTTTGATGCGGTTGGGTGAAAAATTATGTGTTTCGTTTCGTGGGATTTTGGGTATCTGTAAACGAGGCTGTAGTAGCCAGTTAATGGGGAGGTTTCAGTTTGTATGAGTTGGGCTGCTACGAGTAGACTCGGCGGGTAATTGATGATTTTCTTTTGACTCATACGGTGACTGCCAATTATGTAATGGTCAATACGGGATCTCAGTTGACCTTCCGCGTCACTCAGGGACCACAATAGAGTAGGGTCGTAATTCGTTTAGAACAAACATGATCAGATAATGAGGCTTTACGAACAGAAAAAGAGAAAGAAAACTATTCTTATTTTTTTTACGAGATTAGTGAATCTAATTTCAAATGTGAGGCATTCATAGCCATTTAATAAATCAAACCTATTGTGAGCCGTATTATTGGTCTTACTTTATTTATTTAAATGTGTTTAACGTTCGTCATTGAATCTTTGTCTTCCTTACTCAATTCTTTCTAACCTCACCCCTCTCTATGTTGGGCTAAATGGAGTTAAAAGAAATGAAACTAAAATCATGAGTGATAGGTAAACTAATATCCTGAAAATTTCCTTTTGATCGTTTAGGGGAGTTTAGGAATTTTATAAATGATCTGGCGCCCTTCAGGCAATTTATTAACCACCATTATTTTGACGAGTTGATCATTGGCCTAGCAATAGCCAATAGTCTGGCAGCCTAAAACTTTGAATAGTTATTCGCCAGAGCAGAGCCAATATTTAAAGAGAGGTTATAAAATTATTGATTGGTTGAAAATCTGGCCAATAACTAAATTGATTCAAAAGCCAAGGTTATAGTATGTATTTATGTATGTATGTGTGTGTATGTATGTATGTATGTATGTATGTATGACTGTTTAACGAGGAAACCAGTGGTAACCAGTGGTAACCAGGAATTTGACCTTTAGCTTGACCTTCAGTGTTATTTTGAATTCAACTTTAATTTTTACGGCAACCCACATTTTCGACAGCGGCAGTCGAAGGAGCAGGGAATTTTACGTCTAAAAATTTACTTAGCTCATGGGTCAAGAATTACCTTAAACCTCAGTTAAACGTTGTTAGGCTTGACCCAGGTATGGGTCGGGACCAATCTGTAATCCTTCGGATCAGGTGTTTACAAAAAAGTTTGAGAAAATTCTTGGAGTAACTTTGAATAAGGATCACAGTGATAACCTAGAACTTGACCTTGAACTTGACCTTCAAGATCATTTGAAGGTCAATTTTTCTACATTTAGCATTATTTTACATTCCTCGTTAAAAGTTACTGCAAAAATAGCTTTGACCTTTTTCGTAAATACCTGAGCCGAAGCAGTACAGAATGGACTCAACTCATTCCTGGGTCAAGCCTAACAACCTTCAACTGAAGTTCAAGGTCATCATTGAACCATGAGCTGAGCACGTGTTTGGGCGTAAAATTTCCCGCTCTTCCGATTGCAGTTGTCAAAAATAGGGGTTTCCATTTAAAAAAACAAATTTGACCTTGAAATAACTTTGAAGGTCAAGCTCAAGGTTGGACCAAAAACCTAAAAGTTACTCTAAGAATGGTCTTGACCTTTTTAGCAAAATTTTTACCTGGAAAATTATTTACGTGTTTCGTTACTTTTTGGATACACACACACACACACACACACACACACAATGCAGATTAATCTCAAAAGTTGTTGTGAAATTATTGGGATGGAGATGCTGCAACCTAATTTTGACATGTCGAATACGTGGAATTCGACGTATTCCATGCTTTGGACTTGGGCGAGAATGCAACGTCCATAAACTCTTTTGTGGAAACTAAATCCGGAATTCAAGAAGTATCTCATTTCTGAATACGAACGGTTGCTGTTGTCAAGGGTTTTTGAATACCTTCGCCACTTCAAACTTATGACTGATGCTCTTTGCGGCTAAAAGTACGTCACCCTCCCTTTGATAGTCGTTGGAATAAATATGCTTCTAGACAAAATAGAAGAATCAATAAGTGAACTTACGAATATGACCGAACCTAACACGGTCGCTGAATCAATGCTTGAATAATTGGCAGCTGAAAAAGACAAGTTACTAAAACATTATCTAAAGAGTAACTGAGTTTAATGTGCGGTTATAATCCTAGATTCCATGCACAAACTCGAAATGTTTCACGAAACATCTTGGGGAAAAAAATGGTTGCTGCCTTGTTATAGAAACTCAATCATGTCTACCGGACATCGTACTATAACAAAGAGGTAATGAGCCGACGTATGTACTCACAATAATACTTCTTTATCAGGTATAATTACATTATTTCTACAACTTATATTCGTGGTACTCTTATTATTTTAAAAAACATTTCTGTCTTGAAATGTTGTCACATGCTTATACTGCCCAACATGTCGAAGGCATTTTTGGTTAGAGATGGATTTTTATTTGATCATTTTTGCACGACGCTGTCCCGGTATATATCATCAGTCACGGACGCATTTTTATAATGCAATCAAGTGATCTGATGAGAGCAGTTTGCCCAGACATATTGGACAAAGCCTGGTTTCACCCCATTATTGACGGACTGGGTTGCAGTCAAGTACACGATGGGGGGACCTATAGATTAAGGTCGGTTCCGAACCACCAGAGCCTCGGTAAAGGTACATTGAAAAATTTCTAGAGGTACTGGCTCAGGGATCGAACCCCGGACCTCTGAGGTGAAGTCCGAGTGTCTAACCAACTGAGCCACCGAGGCTCTTTAAAACATTTATGTGGCGAAATGTTGTCACAGGCTTATACTGCCCAATATGTCGAAGGCATTTTTGGTTAGATTTTGATTTTGATTTTTAATTATTTTGCACGGGGATGTCCCGGTACATATAATCAGTCACGTACGCATTTTAATAATGCATTTAAGTGATCTGATGAGAGCAGAGTGCCCCGACATATTGTACAAAGCCTGGTTTTTACCCCATCATTGACGGACTGGGTTCCAGTAAAGTACACGATGGGGGGACCTACAGCTTAAGGTGGGTTCCGAACCATCAGAACCTCGGTAAAGGTACATTGAAAAATTTCTAGAGGTACCGGCTCAGGGATC
>NC_046659.1:57314512-57316049 GCF_010883055.1 Belonocnema kinseyi
TCACGGACGCATTTTTATAATGCAATCAAGTGATCTGATGAGAGCAGTCTGCCCAGACATATTGGACAAAGCCTGGTTTTACCCCATCATTGACGGACTGGGCTGTAGTCAAGTACACGATGGGGGGACCTACAACTTAAGGTGGGTTCCGAACCACCAGAACCTCGGTAAAGGTACATTGAAAAATTTCCAGAGGTACCGGCTCAGGGATCGAACCCCGGACTTCTAAGGTGAAGTCCGAGTGTCTAACCAACTGAGTCACCGAGGCTCCTAAGCCACCGAGTATAAAGGATACAGTATGCATTTATTCCATAGAATATTGAAGATGAAGAAGTTGAGAAAGATCCACCTGCGTTTGAAGATTCAGAAATACGAAAAGAGACAGACAAACTCAATGTGGTCGCCGAAAAAAAAAAACTAAGGAAAAGCAGATTACTAGAAATTCAAAATTCTTTAATCGAGAATGGTGGAACGAGATAGAGCTCTACCTGTCTCAAGAATGCTCTGATGAAGAGAGAAATGTACTGGAATGGTGGCATCAGAACGAGAAGCTCTTCCCTACACTCTTTTTAATGGCTCGCGATATACTGCGCAAACCAGCAACATCTATATCAGCAGATCGAATATTTTCTCGTGGTTCCCTCACCATAAGGAAACATAGGAATCGTCTCGAAAATGAATCAACAACACTTTGATGTCTATTAATTTGTGGGTTACTTACAGCTTGGCACCTCAGATTCAAATGTCACTAGATAAATAGAACCTGTGCCTACTTCTGAGTTAGTTTGACATGTATAAATGATATAAAAAGTAAATATTCAGTCTTGATATTAATTTGATTAATAAAGAAGAAATTGCATAACAATTAAAAATTTTATTTGATTTCTAAGAAATAGTGCCTCATATTTAATTCATTATTGGGATTTTTCAAATTTTTACCTAAAATTCTCATTTAGTGACACAAGGAACATCTAGTATTAATTTTCATGAAAAACTTGCTAACTTTCGAGTTGATTCTCAGGCTTATATTAGCTTAAAAAGTTTGAGTCTATAAATTCAAATTTAATAATCTCAGATCAGGAATATTTTGCTAAAAAGTTTTTCCTAAAATTGTTTGTTTCATTAATTGAGTTAATGCTATTTTTTATTGAAAAAGGTTTTGAATAATTTATAAATAAAATATTTATACAGTTTTAGAAAACGATTGCTCGGTTCAATCGACATTGCGAAAAGATCGTCTCATGACATGATGCGAACTGAAATGACGTTTTGAAAAGACGATCACTTATCTCCCTCTCGTTGGATTCTCGGGTCGATTGCTCGATATGCATTACTACTTTTGGGCATCTTAGGGATATCCTTAGGACGTCCACTGTTAGTGCGAAAGATATTCCGAACTTCGCACGTTTTCATGCATTCCTTGCATTAGCGCGTATCTTAAATGGCGATTGCTGATGCAACTGACGAACTGAAAGTGTTGGTTGTATGTATATATTTATTGTTTTAAGAAAATAAAAGTCAATAGTCATTAAAAAAT
>NC_046659.1:57316149-57377402 GCF_010883055.1 Belonocnema kinseyi
TGTGTGGTTTCCATGTGGTAATAAGAAAATCATGATTTTTTGTTTAACTATGACGCATCAAATTTATCAGTTCGGGGAAGTAATATGTTAATTTAGGGGACGTATAGACTTTTTTGTGAAAATATGGTTGATGCAGGTTAAAAAAATCAAATTAAAAAAATTCTCAAAAAATTCAAAATATTTTTACTTGTCATTTTGACCATAAAATTCTCCTAAATTTCTTGGAAAATAGTCTTATCAGTCATCATAACATATATTTTGTTCATAAAAAATGGTCAAGCGGTTTTTGAGAAAAACCAGTTTCATTAATATTGATTCAGTATATTATTCGCGTGTCAGATGGCGCTGCTGTAAATGTCTGACTGCACGAAATAATCCGATTAGTCCCATCAGCTTCAGTAGGCATCGGAGCCTCACTGCTGCTCGACGCGAGCTCGCCATTGTGCTTATTCGTGTATGATTCCCACTTCGTGGGAACTGCCGCTACTTCGTGACCTATTTAAACAGGTAGGCCTTTAGGGTACAGCGCCTTACTGCAACGCTCCTGTTTGGCGACTCCGGGGGCGTTATGTCCCAGTTTGACTATATTATTGATCACTTTAAGGATTTTTGATATTTTAGAAACACTTATCTTTAGTGTGACCTGGGCACTTGCAGATAAAAAAATTAGAAATAACCATAATATTTTTAGATAGTTAATAGAAAATATATTTAATAATTTTTTAGGATTGAGTGATCCTACCTTTATATGAAGTGAGATGAAAATGGAAACTGCGAAAATAGATGGAGGTACAGTATACAATGCAATAATTAATAAAAATACCGTAAACCTTATTCAAACTATTATGAAATTCGTAAAGAAACATTTTATTACACTCATAAAACAATATGAAAGCATGAAAATGATGGTTTGAAAACATGAACACACATTTTTTGAAACTAGAACAAGTATATAAAACTGAAGTACCTATAAATTTCATGAATGACTGAAAATGGGCCTGTAAAAATAGAATATATATTAACACGTTTCATGCAAAATGGCCACAAATTTTTCATCTTTTTCAAGTGAATATTTTTCTGTGTATTGATAAGTAAAAAATTTAACAATCATATTTTCTAAACTATTTTTGTCCGTAATTTTTAAATCTGCTTTAATGTTTTTTCTGTGACTTCATTTTTTCAAGATGGCGGCTGATTTATAAAAAGACGTGATTTTTTTAATCCGTTTAACGTACTGGTTAATCATGTTCCCGTTATCGGATCGGTACGAGCATAAGAATCCAGTGGAATAATCGCCACAGAAAAAATTTAAGCCGTGCAGGCTGTCAAAATTCAGAATAACCGATCGAATATGGCTGATTTTAAACTTGTTTCTCATGTTTTTTAAAAGTTTTTAAAATGTTTTTAGACCATGTCGTTTACTTTTTAAATAGATTTATTATTTTTATAACAATTTGATATAGATTATGCGAGAGAATAGTAATTTAAGATGATATGTAATTCAAAATGGCGACAAATATCATATTTTCCTTGATTCTATCGATTTTTGCTTAGAAATTCACACGATTTTGCAGCTAATATGTTGTTATTTTGACCTTTCTTGTTTCGAAATTACCCAAAGTTGCATAAACAATGAACAATGTATCTCATCAACCGATTAAAAATGGCCGCTCCAATGTGGCGGTTTTCATAAACACTTATTTTTGATTTTATTTTGAATTTTTCAATTCTTTCAGTCGTGTCGCTTATTTTTCAAGTATATTTGTTCTTTTTCATAAAAAGCTTGTCAGAAATCGTGAACAAATCAGAAATGCTTGAAAATTCAAAATGGCGGAGGATTATAAACTACCATGCAAAAGTTTTAGGCCACCTCTTTCTTATTACGGAATAAATTCTTTTAAGGTAAATGTGCCAGGCTTCGTCAATGCATGGGTTGTCAGCAGATGAGCAGTATTTTATATATAGTCAGCTGTTGTGTTGTTCGTTCTCAGCAAAAATGTTTTTTTCCTCAACGCTATTACCGATAACATTCTCGTATTTATAACTTAGAACTTCTTATAATACTCATCATAATAGGATATGTTACAAATAATAAGTAATTTACCTTTCTAAAGGTACGCTTTATTCGATAAAACCCATTTCCTAAGTTTTAAATATATAGTTTAAGGAAATTACATAGAAAGTATATGATTATATGTTTCATATATTTTGCAAAAATATTTTTGTTACCAAAAATAATACTGCAATTTTTCTAACTTTTTTGTTACAAGTTGAAGTTCTTTACACTTTCTTTACACTATTTTTGCTATATTTACCTAAAAACTAGACAAATCGGCTCCACCATGGGCTTATTCTATACCGAATTTCCAAAACAATTAACCTTTAAAACAAAATTTTTTTTATCTCTGGTATAATTAAAATTAAGAGAATTTATTCAGTCATAAAAAAGAGGTGGCCTAAAAATTTGGCACGGTAGTGTACATTGTTCTTGATTTAAAGTTTGCATGTGATTACAAATTTTTCTCAGTTTTTGCTGTCATTACACTTTTGCGCGTAACTTTGTCTGCATGCATGATAATTTTCCTAAAAAATTAAATATAATAATAAGAAATATAAATAAGTTTGACTAAAAAAATAAATACTGAATAAATTTTTTCTACCTGGATGACTATAATTATTGATGAAGAAAAATGTTTTGCTGAAAGTCGGTCAACGTAAAATTTACGGCGAACGGACGGTTTTTAAAATATTAAATAAGTGTATAATTATAAAAAGTATTGGATAAATATATAATTTTAATATTAAAATAACAAAACTACCTGAAAAATAAGCGTCACGACTAAAAGAATGGAACAATTGAAAAATAAAATAACAAATAAATGTTCATGAAAGCCTCGATATTGGAACAGCCATTTTGAATTGGTTGATAAGATGAATTTTTCATTGTATAAACAACTTTGGGTAATGTCGATGCAAGAAAGGTCAAAATAACAACATATTAACTCCCAAAAAGGTGTGAATTTTTAAGCAAAAATCGATAGAATCAAGAAAAATATTATATTTCCGTCATTTTGAATTCCATATCATTTTACATTAATATTTTCTCTTATAATCTATATCAAATTGATATAAAAATGATAAATATATTTAAAAAGTGAATGTCTTGGGCTAAAAACAAAAAGTGTAAAAGCAGCCATACTGGATCAGTCATTTTGAATTTTGACATCCTGCATGGCTTACATTTTAGTTATAGCGATTATTCGACAGAAACCTTACGCTCATATCGATCCGATAACGGAAACATGATTAAGCAGTACGTTCAACGGATAAAAAAATCACGTTTTTTTATAAATCAGCCGCCATTTTGTGATTGCCGGAAATCTATGTACTGCATTTGAAAGTAATTTTGGTAATTTTAAAGGAAATTTAGTTTACCATCAGTTGCTTAAATGAAAAATTTTATAAAATTTTGTTTTTGCTGAAAATACAAAAAATGTAAAAGTGTGCTTTTTCCAAACTCGTCAAACTATTTTCATAGTATGAGATACCCCAGGAAATCGCTAATAAAATACAAGATAAAGTATTATTTTTAATGGAAAACTTTATTCCGTGTTTCCGAAGTATAAATTTACTTTTATTTAGATCTATTTAGTTATTGCAGTAGACACAAACTCTTTTGTAACCAGTTTCCTCCCCGCAGTCAGAGTGTGTTATAAGAACGACAGTTATCACATATTAAGAGAACCACACCGTGCAAACTACGCACTTGCTACACCTAACCTGTTCAATGAAAAACTTAAACACTATCGATATTTTTCCACTTCGTTATTCAATCCCTACCCCCTAAGCAGACTATTCTGCTAAATACTTATTTAAAGCATAATAAATAGTCGTCCAGTTTCATATTTTCTCATATTGAATAATTTAATTGAATGATTTGAATGGTTTAGTTTTAAACACCTTAAGGCCATGTGATGAGCGGGTCACGTAATCAGATTCTTATCTTACCAAAACTTTTTTTATTTTTGAATTTATTTTCACACGAAGCACTAATTCGAGTTGAAAATTTGGGATACTAAACAAGAAGCACTAAGAATAGTGGGTCTGGTCCTAAATTTGTATAATTATGAAAAAAGTTTTTTGTCGTAAATAACTTTTTTTTTGTTTTTTTATTACTATTAAAATTTAGGACCAGACCCACCTTTTTTAGTGCTTCTTATTTATTATCCCCAATTTTCAACTTGATGTGGCGCTTCCTGTGAAAATATTTTGGGAATTAAAAAAAGTGTCGGTAAGGTAGGAATCTGGTCACGGGATCCACTGGTTAGATGACCTTAATTTAAAATTATTCCATATGGAAAATCGTTCAATTTTAAATTGTCCAATTTGAAATTTTTTAATATAATTGTTTCAAATTGTCAATCCTTTAATTTAACTTTGTTGAATTTTGAATAATATAAGTTCATTTTTTTCATTTTTACTTGATTTGCATTTTGACTGATTTTCAACCACATGTAAAGTATATTTGATAAAAATCCATCATTTCTTTTTTGAATTTTTCTTCAGAAAAATGATATTTTTTATAAGAGAATTTAAACTTTTTTTCATTTATTATTTTTTTTAAAATTATTAATTTATTTATCTGATAAGAAACTTTTGAAATTTAATGACTGAAAAATTGGTAAAAATATAGATTAAACCAGGAATTGATTGGTATTTTTTGCGAGTTTAGATTAAGAGTTTCATTACGTTTGACTTTTTTGTAATTATTGAGTGAAATAAGAATAAGTGAGAAAGAAAACAACTGTAGATCAGACTCACACTGGAAATTTCAGCCAAGCTGGAGCCCTGTGTCGCAAAAATATCGTTATAGCTTAAAAGTACACTTTTATTTTTTGATAAATTGCTCCCGTTAATCGGCTCTGACCACAGTTGCCTGGAGCCCGAGGCTAAAACCACCACACTGTCCGCATACTTTTACCCCTTCAGTATCCGAATCTAAATTTCCATCAGTTCACTTTTTTCAAATAAAAATCCAAGCTTAAACGCCAGACTTTAAAATCCATGTGCAGATTGTGTTTTAAGGTCGATAGTTTTTCGATATCTTCCAATCCAATAATTTTGCTCATTCTTCGCAAAACTTGGAAAATCAATTGGTAAATCGTGCTGCTGGAAAAATAAATGTGGTATATCAACATAGATTGAGAAAAATTGATTATACCGCTTATGATTTTAGGCTTTAAAATTCGAAACAGTACAGTCTTGTTGTTCGTTTTTTAAATATTGTATTATAAAATCTGATCTCGAGATTTTTCGGATAGAAAAAAACTACCACGAGCGGATATACGTTCTAGAAAAGTAAGGAATTATTTTGTACGATCAGTCGAATTGGATGATTTAATGCCAGTTAAAATTTATCGTGTGTAAAGCTAAAATTTTTCCCTTTGCCATTTATTTCGTGTATTTCATTTGAAGATTAATTTTTGCTTAACATTGGTGAATGTGAATGTGGTTCTGCGTAAACACGTATAATTTGTTTATGGAAGTTATTATTATTCTCGTTCGAAAGTCATTATAGTATCGAATTCGTGCTTTATTTTATATTTTAATGTTATGGAAAAAGTTGATTTTTCAGTTCTTTGTTGTCTATCATCCGTAAACATTTTAAGCAAATTTAGCTTTGCGAGAAGAGAGGTTTCTTTATAATACAGGATGAATGTTAATTTAAAAAATAGTGTATAATATGTTCTGTGTAAATAATTGACTTTTGAATATCAGCACATTGATTTCGAAAATCTGTCATTTTTTCTATAAAAACATGTGTAACATGGATTATTTTCAATCAGGGTTTAAGCACTTATGAGTCGTTTTTAAGGAGCTGCAACATTGGCCACTCGAAAGATATGTGACGAACGATGGGACATTCTCGTTATGTTCTATTTCCAATATAAGTGTTGCACTCAGCGCTCGCTTGCTTCTAGAAATCGAGGATAGACGACCCTTCGTCCGAACTTCGAGCCCACTCCAAAGTTTGGCCACAAATTGGATTCGCCTTGGTTAAAATATAATTGGCATTCGTCTCCGGTAACGAACCAGCGCTCCCGGTTTCCTCCATACTTCTTTCTGTATTCTACCAGTTACACGATCTTGTCTCTTGATTCTAGTTCCTTTCCTATTACAATATTCATAAGAGGAAATGTAGTTTTAAGATTCAGTGATATTCGAAATCTGTGAAAGGTCATATATACATACTGTTATTAATATTCAATTTTTATTTCAGTTTTGCTATAAAATGTTTGAACCTTTCTTTCTTCTTCATAGAGAAAGATTTGTAGTCATTGCCAAACTTATAATAAGTGTAAGTAATAAAATGGGCTTTTCAAATATTTTTAAGGAAAACGGTTTTATCCACGCATGTTGCATGTCTGCAATGCGAGACACGCTGACCTTCATGCGATCATAGTTGTGACTAAACTGACAATAAAAGAGAACATTGCTTTTCATCTGTATGCATTTCGAGCTTCAAAATTTAAAGAGTTTGAAGTCGTTCCTGATCCTTTTCCTGATACTACTTGGTAATTTTTTGGGAAGAATCAATTTTTTTGGTCAAATTAGTGCTTTCTCTTGGGCAACAAGAAGAACTGAGTTATGTAACAAAAGATAATTGACATATCCTTGTATGGCGAATTCAAAATTTAAATATCGGAAATAAAACTCTTAATTTTTATCATTTTAGATGTGCACATAGTAAGAGTGGTTTTGGGGGGGAGGGGGGTTCTTGAACGCTCTACATGATCCTATCAATCGGGACATGGAAAAAGAAGTTTTTTTATGCTATTTAATTGGTGATTGTCGAAACAAATGGGCGCAGCTGACCTATGCTTACCCAGCTAAGCTTTACAAATTACCAACAAGTTTCAACGTTTTTTGAAATTATAGAAAGTTGAAAGTATTCAAAAGTTTCGGTATTTTATGGTAAATTATAATAATTTATCGGTAATGTATGGTAACTTATCATTTTAAATTGGTTCAGTCTGTCAACGGGATTTAATGATCGGTTGACAATTATTTGTTATGAGCACAAAATGTGAGCTAATTTTTTGTATAAAAAATCTCTGACGCCTCACTTTTACTCACTCCGGTGTCACCATGATTAAAAGGTACTACTTTATACTGAGAGACACCGACAAGTGTCAAAATTATATATTTGTTATAAAAACCTATTTTCAGTGATATATTTAAATTTGAAATAGTCAATTGACTGACTCTCGCATCGCTGAAATAATTTAAAAACGGAAAATTTCAAAAAACGAAACGAAAATTAATTACTTTCTCGAAACTCTAAAAGTTTCTGTGATTCAATTTTGTCGGATTCTTAAGGATTTGGATGAGATACATTTGCAGTCTGATACACACATGCGTTTTCCACGGTAACATTACGAGTTTTGAAAAGTTTTAAAGGAGGAAGTCGAACGTAGTTGGGGGCTGTCAGGAGCCATCTCGATGGGGATCGACCCTGCATTGGACTGTTTCATATTTAAAACATACTTTCGTCGATGGCCAAGGTATTGGCATTTTGTGTAAATCTCTGTTCTTGGTATGACAGTCAATAATTTTCCGATCTTCCGAAGGAGGCATCATTTCCGGTGGCTTCTTCGATGAAGAAACCTGCCAGTCACATCCAGCAAGGTTCGCTCGGCTTAGGACTTATGCCTTCCTACACTTCTATAATATTTATTTTTTGCAAGGGCCAAAACTGTGTTTACCTTGTAGGTGCTACTTTTTATATATTCACGTAATGCTTTCTTTCCAGTAACGCATTCCTTCTAAATTCTCTACACTTTATTTTTATTTTATTCTGCCTTTCTCTCGAGGAAATTTTAAGAATTATGAAGGTGCTATAAAGTGAAATGATAGTAATTTGTTGTACAAAGTTACACAGTTTTTAAGCTTTTACATTCTCATGCATCATGATTAAGAAAGTATATTATAAAGTATATATATAAATATATATAAAGTATATTATGTTATAAAGTATATATTCCGAAATTTCAAACCACATTTTTTCAATGGATCTCTACGTTTTTAGACCCCCTGAAGTCGAAAATCAAATTTAAGTGATGGCGTATGTCTGTCTTGCCAGCCGTAAACACGATAATTACCAAAAAATTAATGGATCAAATTGAGCTTGTACCTATTTTTTTTGGGTGTTAAAAGAAAGAAGGAGTTCGTAATCCAGAATTCCTTGACCGATGGTTATGGTTTTATCAATCGAAAATTCTATCCAAAAATCGAAAATATTTTGTTTTTACACCCAGCGACGACAAATACGTGAAAAAGCTCAAGAGAAGAATTGAAGCCCCTTTTAATATAATAATTTTTGTCTCAAGCATTTTTCGATGGGACTTGTTTTTTATTTTTTTATTTTATGCTTCGGAAATAAATAAGTTTAAAATTATAATTTTAAGCCAAACGACGACAGGCAAGTAAAAAAGTTTCACAGAAAAATGGTAACTTTTTGAAACACCTACAATTTTATGGACGTTATTATTATTCTCGTTCGAAAGTCATTATAGTATCGCATTCATGCTTTATTTATTTTTCTCTTAAAAATTTTTTGCTAATACTTGATATTTGGGTTGCTTTTTTCCAAAATACTATGAAAAAAATTGAAAATTCAAATTTTGAGCCAAACGACGAAAAATATGAAAAAATAGAGAATTCAATTTTTGAGCCAAACGGCGTACGATACGAGATAAATCTGAAAAGAGAAATAATCGCTTTCAAAAATTCCTACGAAATTTGTTTTAACTATATTTTGACAGGTTTTGTGATTTTGTTTTTATTTATCGAAAATACTGTGAAAGGGCCAAAAAATTCAAATCTGAATTCAAATGACACGAAATATGGCGAAAAGTATTTGGAGAAATTTCAGCGTTTAAAAATTCCTGCAACATTTCTTTGAACTATTTATGGAGAGAATTCCTCGTTTTTTTATTTATTTATTGAAATTGATATACAAAAATAACAAATTCCAATTTTACGCCAAGAAACGCGAGATTCTTAAAAAATCTAAAAGAATACTTATAGGATATTTTGTTTTGTCTATAAAGTCTAATAAGACAACAAAAATCGTATTTTAGCATAACAACGAGAGATAGGGAAAAATGTCTGAAAAAAGGATTGTAGCTTTTTATTGTAAGGTAATTTAGAAAAAATATATGTACATTTAGAAATGTATGTCCATAATCTAAAAGATTTAACTTATTATTTAACTTATTTGAAAGAGATCTTTTTTATAAAGTTTTATTCAATAATTATCCGAGCGCGAAGCGCGAGATCCGACAGATACGCGCCTTATACGCGCCCAATCTTAGGAGCGAAGAGAGCCGCGCGTAATGAGAATGTGCCTGCGCAGCGTGCAGATAAAAAACTTTGTTCCTTTATGTAGAAGATTTTTTTATGAGAAAAGTTTTGACAGGAAAGAGTGAGTTATAATTTCTGCTTCTTTACCTCACAAATAATGCATGATGACAAAGTGGTCCCTCTTGCACTTAAATATGTATAAAGTGCGTTAATTTGTTTCTTCTCCGGGTAATTAGATTTTGAAGGATATACATCGGTTGTTTACAGTCATTTGAATAGAATTTCCAATGCAAACTGAAAATTAATAAAAATAAATAAAGAAAAATTGTTTGTTGAAAAACATAAATCTATTTTGTTGGTTTCTTTTTTCAGTATCGTAAATCATTTATGAAAAGAAGAGATTTAAAAAAAAATAAGAAAATTTTGTAATATTACGGTTAAAAAACATTTCAAAGTTCAGTGCTAAAAATGTTAAATTTTTTTGTGGTCACCTAATTTAAAACGGGTTTTCGATACTTGAATTTAAAAATGTCTAAAGTTTAGAATAAAATATAATCTGATATTGACAGCTTCAAATCTCAAGTTTTGCGTTCAATATTAAATCAATTTTAAGGACACAGAAATTTTAATCATCCAATGTTTTCAAATTATAAATGCACAAATTAAATGAAATGATTAAATTATGTGCATTAATTTGAGGTTCAAAATATGCAGCTTAAATTAGTTTAGTTTAAAATTGTTATTTTAAAGCATGATAGGTTTAATGATACAAATTTTTATTCCATCATGAACGATTTAAAATTGAGATTGTTCTGCTATTTGTATCTTTTTTACATTTAGTTATATTTTGCATTACCCAAGTATAAACGATTCATTGTTAAATGATCACATTAGAAAGTGTAATGTTTTACAAATTTAAATTAATTGAAATTTTTAATTAAGTCACAATTGCTTAAGGAGTTTCAGATTTTTGTAAGAAATTACGAAAAAATTGTCAAAAATATTGAACAAATTGAAAAATAAAAATACCATTTTTCGAAATTTGCTTTTAATTTCTTTGAGTTAAGAACATTTGAAAAATTTAAGAATCGTTCGAGTTTCAAATTTGTAAGTAAAAATTTGCAATTAGATATAAATGCGATTTAAATATTATATAATTTTTAACTTAGCTTTCTATTTTTATCTTGGCTAGTAGGGTGGAGTAAACGATTACCCGAGTCGAAATATAGGCCCTACTTTGACGCTCCAAGTAGAAGTATTGTCCCTACTGTGCGGCTGTTTATTCTACTAGCTCTTACGTGGCCACTCCTAAAGATATTTTCATTCTCTTTGGCTTCTGTATAAGCTTCAGTCCCTATATTAAAGGTCTTGCCTCTATATTCTTGCGTTTTACTTATGTATCCTATAAAGCTCCATATTCTCCGTAGAATTTTTTAATTCTCTTTTAACGCACAAAGTATGTGGTGTCGTTGTCTTGACGCCTGGCCCTCATGAAAAATGCAAACTAGCGCTATGATTTTAAAGATAGTTATGAAGAATCCAGTTTCAAAACCCCCCCAAAAAGGTATCAAACATACGAGAAAAAACGTAAAAAGAAAAAGGCAAGGAATATACAAATCTTTTGCATTGAGTTTTTCTGTACCACAAAAAATAACTCCAAATTAGTTACCACATATTCTGAAGAAGTAGATTTTCCTTTTACGCAATTTTCCTTTGAATTAAAGAATCACGAAATTGAATTATTTCAGTTTAAAAATTTGACAATTTTGACAATTTAATATTGAACATTAAATTGAATGTTTCAAAGTTGAAGCTTGTGAAATTCTAGAATTTAAAATTGTTATTACAGAAAGAAATTATGATTTGAACTGCAAGGTAATTAGGCGAAGTATTATAAAATCAATGAATGAATTGAATTATACTAAACAAACTCTGAAACTAAATAATAATTTCAAGTGTAGGGCCCTGCTGATTTCAAATGGATTCGGTCAGCGATGATTGTTATTCCTACGTTATTCTCCAAAAAACCGACGTTGATTACAGTTTACTTGTAACAAATTTTAATAAGATCGCCGATGGTTATAAAAATATACCAAAGATTTGAATGTAACATGTACTAGGCAGTCTGATAAGTACCTGAAAATTCTAAGAGATGGCATTAGTATTCACTAATGTGAACCATTTTCGTCGAGCTTGATTCTTCAAATGACGCCTGTCAAAACTACAGCCATTTATGTTAATGCATTTACAAGTTACAGCTCTGAGAAGCGACTAACCTCCGAGTTTTTTTTTAATATTCGCAAGAAAACGATATCCGAGACAAAGGCCAAGCTGGATAAGTATTACCCGGACTCTGCACCGTCGATTGGAACGATTCATAAGTGGTTTACCGAGTTTCGTTGTGGCCGTACGAGTACAGTTGATGCTGAACGATCTGGGCGCCCAAAAGAGTTCACTACACCAGAAAATGTCGAAAAAATCCATGATATGATGTTAAATGATCCCAAAGTGAAATTTAGAGAGGTAGCTAATGCTGTAGGCATATCATTGGAACGTGTGGGCGATATCGTGCATTCAGTTTTGGGCATGAAGAAGTTCTGCGCGCGATGGGTGCCGCGTTTGCTCACAGTGGACCAAAAAGGAATTCGTGTGACAACTTCCCAGCAGAATTCGGCATTATTTTCGCGTAAGCCGACCGAGTTTTTGCGCCGATTCATAACCATGGATGAAACCTGGATCCACTACTATACTCCTGAGTCAACGCAACAGGCAAAACAGTGGGTTCCACCGGGCTAAAGTGCTTGAAGCGTCCAAAAACGCAACAATGGGTCGGAAAGGTTATGCCCTCCGTATTTTGGGATGCACATGGCATAATATTCGTGGACTATCTTGAAAAAGGTAAAACCATAACCGGAGCATACTATTCATCATTATTGGACCGATTGAAAATCGAAATCGCCGAAAAACGACCGCATTTGAAGAAGAAAAAACCGCTTTATCATCACGACAATGCACCTGTTCATTCATGTTTAGTTGCACAAGCAAAATTGCATGAAATCGGATTTGAATTGGTTCCTCAGTCACCGTATTCACCAGACCTGGCCCCCAGCGACTATTACTTGTTCCCTAACCTGAAGAGATGGCCCACTGGTAAGCTTTTATACTCAAATGAGGAGCTCATAGCTGAAACTGAGGCGTATTTTGGAGACCTTCCGATCGAGTACTTTTCGGACGGTATCAAAAAGTTAGAAAATCATTGGACTCGCTGTATCGACCTAAAAGGAGAGTATGTTGAGAAATAAAACCGACTTTAGCCAAAAAAACGTCTCCGTGTTTCATTTTTCAGGGACTTATCAGACTGCCTAGTACTTAAAATAAAAAATTGTTTCTTCAAAATGTCATATTTTAAAACCAATTTATTTATATATGCCGAGGGGTCGATCACTCTAATATTATGATTTTGATCACTCCAATAAATATGTTCCAGTGTTTGAAAGGATTTTAATGAATTTAAAAATAACTCAATGGGACTTAAAAATTCTTTTAAATTAAAAAAATTAAATTTTATAAATGAATTTTAGAAGATTTCAAGTAATTTTAAAGAATTTAAAAATATTTTATAAGAATTCAAAACAGTAGAAGAATTTTCAAGAGATTTTAAAGCCTTTAAAATATTTTTTATGAGTTCAAGAGATTTTTAGTGATTTTAAGGGATTTTGTGGGTTTTCAATCGATTTAATATAGTTTAAAAAGTCTGTAAAAGAATTTAAAATATTACGAAGCATTTTAAATAATTTAAAAAAAAAATCAAAACAGTTTAGGGGTTTTCATGTAATTTAAAAATATTTCTATGTATTTAAAGATATTTTCAGAAGTCTTAATGTATATAATGGGAGTTTTTTTATTTGAAATTTTTTTAAGTTTATAATCGAATTTCAAAAGATTTCGAATTATTTAAAAGAGTTCAAGATATATTTTTAATGAATTTAAGGGATTTTAAGTAATTTTGAAGAATTTTAAAGGAATTTCGGTAGAATTTAAATGAGTTTTAAGATTCTAAAGTAATTTTAAAATATAAATAATGTCCTTGAATTCTTTAAAGTCTGTTAAATGTTTTGAAATCTTTTATGGAGTTGTGATGTTTCATCCTTATGAGATTTTCTGTAATTGAAAATTATTCAATTGATAGACATCGCTTATTTCAAAGCTATTTTTATTTTCCTTATTATTTAAAGGAATACTCAATAAAGAAATTAAATATTGCATCTTACAAAAATGTCTATATATATCGAGTGAGTGAGTGAATGAGTGATCTGTGTGGTTCTCAAAAATATTCTCAGTCTGCCAAGTATTCTATACTTTAAATAAAACTTGAACTATTAATTATTTCTAACGATTCTTCTCTGTCTATTCCTTATCTGGCAAAATTAATTAGTTATAAACATTAAGATTTAACAAAATGGTCCTTCGAGCCGGATTGAGGATCGTGAAAAAATCATTAAAAAGTGTAAAATTGGTATAGAAAAGATTAAAGTGAGAAATTTTATTAAGTGAAAGCACAGGAACTAGGTGGAAAATATGACGGCTTGAGGTCACATAGCAAGAATAAGCTGGTGACAACATCTTCGTGCGTACTGCAAGGCAGTCGTCCTTCTCTAAACAGTCTGTACTGTACTCTTTCATGCTGCCATTCTTCACTGGATCGGTGTTTCATTATTCTTCACCTGAAGGAAGAAATAACAGGTTTGCCAACTGATATTTGGACGATTGTCAACACACTTAATTTTAGACTTCATGGATTTCTAACCTTCTCCAGTGGTAAGATGACAACTTCAATTTACCCATGATGAGAGAGGCTCGTTATGGCAAACTAAATAATAATCATTCAGACCGTAGTAGTTCAATGAAGATTTATTGACATTTTATTAATAATTATGCTTTCGCACACTCAAATTTGCTCGCATTGTCAGAGTACTCTAAAACTAAAGTAAATAAGTTCTTTAGTTTGCAAATTAGGACTTTTCAATTTTATCTGAATTATTAGCAATTGTCAATTTGAATTGCTCTTTTTGTTAAAATGGATCCATTATTCTCTGAGTTATCAGAGATTTCTCAGGCGATTTTATGCACTGAAACAAATTTTTGAAAAATTGGAAAAGCCAATCTAACAGTGGCTACTGTCAATTCCCGGATAAAACTTCGTGACCAACGCTGGAAGAGTTGTGAAACCCTGCATCTGGAGATTAAAGCTGGAACTACGTCGGCTGTGCGTGAGAAATTGGAATATTTCACAAAGTCTAAGTACCTTGCTATTGAAGATGCTTATCTCAATGGGCGAGATTTTTTATATAATTAATTGGTCTTGCTCACTCCTGAGACTAAGGATAATGAAAGTTTAAATAAGTCTCAAATTATTCGTCATGATTCCTTGCCTGTTAAACTTCCTCAAATCACTTTACCGGAATTTTCAGGAGACTACAAGGATTGGGAGAATTTCCGCGATTTATTTAATGCTTTGATAATTCAAAAATATTCCTTGTCAAATGTAACAAGATTACACTATTTGAAATTGGCCTTAAAGGGTGAAGCTGAAGGTTTTTTAAGACACGTTTCGATAACTGATGCTGACTTTATCTCCACTTGGGAGTCGCCAAAGAGCAGATTTGACAACAAAAGAGCTTTAATCTCAACTCATTTACAAGCCTTTATCAATCTTCCTAATGTGTCGAATAATATTCTGGAAGACTTAAAAAACTTACGCGATAAAACAAATGAGTTATTGACGGCTCTCAAAAATCTTAAACGTTTAACAGAACATTGGAGTGAATTATTTGTTTTTATAATGGTTAAAAAGTTTGATATAGCTGCTCTCAAGGAATGGGAGATGCATAATGGTTCTAGCCCTGATTATCCCACTTATCAGCAACTTGACTCATTTTTGGAGATTGGCATACGTATTTTGGACGCTATTAAGGCGAAACGGTAGGTTTGGCTGAGCACGGCAATGACTGCAGTGACATCTATAAGAAAATCGGAAATACAGTCTAGTGCCCCCTGGCAAGTATGAAGACAGCCTCATACCCGAAAATTGGTAGGATTCGGTTGGTAAAATTTTTGACCTGTTAGAAAGACAAACTTAGCAACGAGAGAGACAGACAATATTCAACCATTTTTATCAAACCATGTTTCTCGGCTTACCTGCTTAGCTGAAGGGAAATATAGCAAATTGACAAATATCTCGTCTACACAATATGCGCGTGAAATATCAAATAATGTATTCGCATCCAATAAGAAAAAAATTTAATTAATTAAATTGTGTTTATAAATTTTCTATGCGCCACAAAATCTGATTTTATGAACAAAACACGTTTTTTTTCGTAATTTTGCAATTTATCACGGTCAAAAATCGTAAAGCTAAAATCTAAAATATTTGAAAGTTTCATATTCCACCATCTCGACAATTTAATTAAATTTTGTTTAATTTAATAATGTTTTGCTGTTCATATAATCGAAGTGAGAGCAATTTCGTATGTAATGGTCTTTTTACATTCTCATCCTAATGAGAAGGTATTGGTTTTATGTAAAATTTCACTTTGTCGGTTTTCATCAAATCTCCACGTTTTAAGACCCACTGAGTCAGAAAAAACGATATTTACGAAGGTGTTTGTCTGTCTGTAGTCTGTATTCTATAGGCACGATAACTTTCGAAAAATTTATCAGATTGGATTCTGCTATGGCACACTTTTTCAAGGTTTAAAAAGAAAGAACAAGTTCGTAATCCAGCTATTTTGAATCAAAATTCAAAATGTGAGCACGTTTTCAAAATGTTTGAAACCTTATTTTTTCAAGATTTCAAAATTCTATGAACGGTTATTCATAGTACTCAGAATCTCAAACAATTTGCCCTGATGCCTTTTTTCTATAAAAAGAAAATTATCAGAGTTAAAGCATTTTCAAAATCCAAAAAAACGAACTAAAATGCACATTTCAAGACAAACAACGCATGCTATGAAAAAAAGTCAAGAAAAGAAAAACGTTGATTTTTGAAAGCCCTACAAGGTGATCATAAGAACTTTTTTAATTTAATCGAAAAGTTGAAAATTCTAAATTTGATAGTATCAAAATTTTTTGAAACCAATTTTTTTCAAAATTTAAAAATTCGATGTACGGTTATTCATAATACTCAGAAACTCAAACAATGTATCTCAATGACTTTTTTCTGTAGAAAGAAAATTATCAGAGTTAGAGCATTTTCAAAATCTAAAAAACAAACTAAAATGAACATTTTCAGCCAAACAACGCATCATATAAAAAAAAGTCAAGAAAAGAAAAACATTGATTTTTAAAAGCCCTTCAAGGTAATCATAACGACTTTTTTAATTTGGTGAAAAAGTTGAAAATTCAAAATTTGACTACCAAAAATGTTTGAAACCACATTTTTTCAAGATTTCAAAATTCTATGACCGGTTATTTATAGTACTCAGAAACTCAAACAATTTATCCTTTTGACTGTTTTCTATAAAAAGAAAATTATCAGAGTTAGAGCATTTTCAAAATCCGAAAAATCAAATTTTTATTAAGTTTTTAAGGCAAGTAATATATCATTGAAATCGGAAAAATTCGTAGATGCTGATAATGCTATTTTCAAATCGCTAGTTGAAAAATTAAAAGTTGAAAAATATCCTTACTTTGACATGCCTGTGGACAAAAGACCCTTGCTGGAGTAAGCTCACATACACTAAGGTACATGAATAGACCGAAAAGTAGTAGAAAAAATTAAGTCGGGTGGAGCCTGATCATACCTGAAAATCAAGCAAAAAGTTTGCCGACGACAGCTCTAAACTCTAAAGTCTAAGGCTAGGCTGTTTTGGAACAAATTGTCATATTTGGGCCACTGTTCGGGTCTTCGGGGCGTGGCGCGGCCAAACAATTTCATTCAGCACCTAGAATCCCAAAACCTAATCCGCTTCAGGAGGACGACTGAAAATTCTACAAAAATAAAATATTCCAAATAGAAAATGTAGTAATTAGAAAATGACAGTATCGGATATTTTGTTATTTCTGAAATTATATCACGTAAATTTTATATTCTGCTTCATTTTCAAATTCAGTAATATCATAAGCTGTATGGGAAGTTTTATTATTTAGGAATTTTTAAATTGGAGAATTTTAAATTGTCGTCAATTTTATAATTCCTGGAATTCAAAAATTTTTTGTAATTAACAAAAGTTCGAACTTTGCATTATTTTTCGAGTGTTTTGGTAGAAAAAAACACATTTTTTTATCGAAATCTACGGAAAGATAAATTGATTAATAAACACTTTTATTTTATTGATATTAAAAGTGTAGTTTCGAATATAATTTAATTTCGAGAGAAGGCCGCCAAATATAATAGTATATTAATCAACATTAAATAAACAATAGTGCAAATTTTGTGTTATTTTTCGATTGTTTTGGTAGAAAAAACCACTTTTTTACCGAAATCTACCGAAATATAAATTGGTTAATAATCACTTTTATTTTATTTATATTAAAAGTGTAGTTTCGAATATAATTTATTTTCGAGAGAAGCCCACCAAATATAAAAGTATATCAATCAATATTAAATAAACAATAGGGCAAATTTTGCATTATTTTTCGAGTGTTTTGGTAGAAAAAACCACTTTTAAACCGAAATCTACGAAAAGATAAATTGATTAATAATCACTTTTATTTTATTTATATTCAAAGTGTAGTTTCGAATATAATTTAATTTCGAGAGAAGCCCGTCAAATATAAAAGTATATCAATCAACATTAAATAAACAAAAGTGCAAATTTTTCGTTATTTTTCTAGTGTTTTGGTAGAAAAAAACTCTTTTTGCCGAAATCTACCAAGAGATAAATTGGTCAATAATCACTTCCATTTTATTTATTGAATACTAAAAGTGTAGTTTCGGATATAATTTGATTTTGAAAGAAGCCCGCCTTATCAATATATGTAGCAATAAAAATTAAATAATCGAAATTGCAATTTTTTCATTATTTTTCCAGAGGTTTGGCAGAAAGAAAACCTTTCTGAAAGAATCTCACATTATTTGATCTGGAATAAATGTTTATTATTACTTTCCGCATGGCGGGCTTCTCCCATTTTTCACATCCAAAATTTTCGGAATTAAATAATCTAAGATTTTGTTATTAAAAATTTAAAAAAAATTTTTTAAATAATTTTGAAGAGAATCTCACAATAGATTTCGATTTACTTTTAACAATGCAAAAAACAAAATTTGAATTAATGCATTATTTTGCGAGTGGTTTTGCTGAAACTATTTGGAGGAAGTTACCGTTTCACCTTAAAGCTTCAAAACCTGTTGCGAGTTCTCAAGAAAGCAGAAGGACTTCAACACAATCGAGAGTGAGGAGCCACAGATATCGACCACATAATTGTGTTAGTAAATTCAAATGTTACAAGTGCGGTAGGAGACATAATTCACTGTTGCATTCAGATGATTATAATTCAAATTCCACCTTAAATTAACTAACTCTGCATCGGTGGGGGTGAATCATGTTTCGCTTAAAGAAGCAGAAAATAAAGTTTCGTTTCATTTTCTGAATAATCATCCAAATTTATTGCGCACAACCTTACTCGCTTCGGCTGTTATTTCCATCCAAGCTGAAAATGTAAGAAGTCACAGATTTAGAGTTTTGCGGGACCAAGGATCTGAAAATTGTTTTATTACCGAGAGAGCAATGAAAATATTAAGTTCGCGCTGCAAAAATGTTAAAGCAGTAGTATATGTGGTTGGAGGATTTAATATTGGTTCTTCAAAAGTTAGCAGAAATTAATTTAATTCCTACACAAAAGAAATGTCCTAAAGTCCACATCCAAGCTTTAGTATTATTACACCTGATATCATATACTCCTCCTGTAAGATCTACCGTGGGGAATGAAGATCAATTAAAAGAATTAGGTTTAGCAGATCCAAATCCCTTTAGCTCCCATCAAGTTGATTTTATTTTAGGAGCCGATAAATATGGCTCATGTTTACTTCCTGGTCTCCAAAAGGGTATATTGGGTTCTCTTATTGCGCAAAGTACCGTTTTTGGTTGGAAACTATCTGGGCCAGTTTCAGTCATAAATAAACTAGAAATTAATATTCCAGTTACAGCACATCAGGCTATTTTAGTAGAAGTCTTGCATGAACACTTAACCAGGTTCTGGGAGTTGGAGGAAGTTCCCTTTAAAAATACTTTGACAGATGACGAAATGTTTTGTGATAAGCATTTTGCCATGAATTACCAACGAACAAAAGACGGACGTTAAATGATACGCTTAACTTTCAAAAACGGTCCTCCCATAAAAATAGGTGCATCCCTGGAGAGAGCTAAGATCGTTTTGAATATAGTAATTCGTCGTTCATCGGAGAAATCGGAATTATTGTTACAATACTCCAGTTTCTTATCAGAATATGAAAGCCTTGGACACATGGAACTTCTTCAAGAAAAGGAATCGGATAGTTTTCCATAATCTGTGTATTTGCCTCATCGTCCTATCTTAAGAGAAAGTAGTTCAACTACTAAGTTGAGGGTTGTTTTTAACGCTTCCAGTTTAACTTCCAATAATTTTTCCTTGAATTCTCATCTTCACATCGGCCCCAAGATTCTCAATGATTTGGTTTCAATCATTATAAATTGGAGATCACATCGCCTTGTTCATATGGCTGACATTGAAAAAATGTCAAGACAAATTCTAATTGACCCTCGGGATTGCGGCTATCAAAAAATTGTCTGGATTTCTCTTGATAAAAGGCTCGTCGCTTATAGACTTTTAACCGTTACTTACGGCACTTGATGTGCTCCTTATTTGGCCAACAAAGTGGTTAAGCAGTTAGCTTATGATGAAGGAAATAGATTTCCTTTAGCCCAAACTATATTAGAAAATAATATTTACGTCGATGTTGTTTTGTTTGGTGCAGATAGTCAGATTGAGGCTAAACAGGTGCGAGCTCAAGTAACACTGTTATTAGAAGCTGGCGGTTTCTATTTGCGAAAATGGGCCACAAGTGAACCCGAAATATTGGAAGATTGTCTCTCGGGAGAACACGAACGTGCTATTGAATTTCTGTTAGCGGAGGATGATCAGCTGAAGATTCTAGGTTTATTTTGGGATCCTAAGTCCAATTTATTCCTCTTTAAATTGACTTCTTCTTTAGTCGAAAATCCAACAAAACGGATTGTTCTTTCATTAATAGCTAATTTGTATGATCCTATGGGTTGGATAACTCCAGTCATAACAGTGGCAAAAATTCTAATGCAAGAACTTCGGCTGCGTAAACTTGACTGGGATGACAGACTACCTGATGATCTTAAAATTCAATGGTTAAATTATCATGGTTCTTTAGAAAAATTAGAAGCAATTAAAGTTCCCAGATGGACACGACAACTGCAGATAAACTCTGAATACGAGCTTCATGGCTTTTCTGACGCTTCGTCAAAAGCTTATTCAGCTTCCGTTTACATTAGAATTCTTAATGAAGATTTAAAACAGGTTCATGTTTGCTTACTAATAGCTCAATCTAAAGTAGCTTCTGTTAAATATGTATCAATTCCTCGTTTGGAGTTGTGTGGAACTGCGTTGCTAACTAAGACACTTAAGTTTGTCATGGATCCTATGTCATTGGATAAAATACTTGTTTACTATCACACTGATTCCGTAACAGTTTTGGCTTAGCCAAGAAAGCATCCTAACAATTGGCCTGTGTTTGTTGCCAGTAGAGTTTCCCTAATTCATGAGCTGGTATCTCGCACGAAATGGCGATAAATTTCTACTAAAGATAATCCAGCCGACTGCGCTACACGGGGACTCACGCCCGAAAAATTGATAAGGCATTCCTCATGGTGGCAAGGTCCACTTTGGTTAACTTTGCACTCCTCAAAATGGCCTGAATATCGCTACGCAGCCCCAGCGCAATCAAATTTAGAACAGCGACCACTAGAGAGTCATCATGTTTTGAGTGTGATCAAAAGTCCATTCAACTTGATGCTTAAATTCTCCTCTTGACCAAGATGGCTGCACGTAACTGCCTATTGTAAAAGATTTCTTGATAACTTTGTGTATATACACTGAAAACTTAATAAGCCTAAACCTAAATTTTCAACCATGTCTCTTAATGCGATTAAAATCTAACAAGCTGTTATATTTTGGATTAAATTTGTCCAGGCAAATTCCTTTTCTAATGAGATAAAAGCTTTGAAAGAAGAAGATAGGGTGGTTCCAAAGAACTCGCTGTTAAGAAGTTTGAATCCATTTTTGGATTCCAACAATCTCTTAAGATTGGGTGGAAGAATACGGCATGCTTCTATCAGTTTTGATGAGAAGCATCCTATCATTTTCCCGCGTCACCACATAAGTGAGCTTATCGCCACGCATGCTCACCTTTGATCTTTACACGGTGGTCAGCAATTAATTTTACATACGCACAGACAGCGTTACTGGATATTAGGTGCTCGCTCTTTGGTTAAACGACAGATTAAAGGTTGCCTGGAGTGCACACGTGAGAAATCGGCTTTATCTCAACAACTTATTGGGGACTCACCTGAATTTAGAGTAACCCTACATTGTCCATTCACACAATCTCGTGTGGACTATGCAGGCCCATTTAATGTTCTCTTTGCTTCCGGTCGTGGCAGAAAAAGTTACAAAACTTACGTTGCGCTTTTCGTCTGTTGTTGTACGCGAGCTGTCCATTTAGAACTCGTTTCTGATTATTCATCTGCCGCTTTTCTCGCCGCCCTTCAGCGTTTTTCTTCAAGGTGAGGAAAACATGCACATTTGTACAGTGATAATGGTACGACATTTCACGGTGCTCACCGGGAATTAAAAAATTGTCTTTTGAATATTAGACTGGATACTAATTTGCGTAATGAGTTCGCAATTCAATGTACTTCTTGACATTTCATACCTCCTTCTGCTCCTCATTTTGGGGGTTAATGGGAGCCTGGAGTTAAGAGTTTTAAACACCACTTCAAAAGAATTGTAGGTGCACGTACTCTTACATACGAAGAGTTTTATAACCTTCTTACTCGTATATAAGCTTGCCTCAATTCCCATCCTATTGCTCCTCTTTCAAATGATCCTGAAGTCTTTTCCTATCTTACACCTGGACATTTTCTGATTGGAGCTCCTTTGACCAGTATTCCAGAACCCTCATTGGAATTTACTTCGGAAAATTGATTAAATCGATGGAAGTTAGTACAAAAAATGTCAGATATTTAATGCAGAAGATGGGCTGTTGATTATTTACAGTCTTTACAAAAACGCTACAAATGGTTCAACAAAGAGCTAAATCTTATGATCAGTGATATAGTTTTTTTGAAACATGATTCGTTACCGCCTTCTAGATGGCTGTTAGGTCGCATAGTTAAATGCTACAAGGGAAAGGACGATTTAGTACGTTTTGTTCGCGTAAAAACTGCCAGTTCGGAATACGAACGTCCGATTACTCAGATTTGCCTGTTACCAGTAAGAGCGAAAGAAAGAGCATCTGAAGAGCAAAGAAGTAAGAGCAAAGAAAGAAATCTGAACAACTATTATTAATTAGATTTATAAGAAATTATTCTGTAAACTTCGTGGATTATGGCCGGCGGCTAAGACTATTAAATTTTGATTACATTTATACGATTCTTACATTATAACGATTCTTCTCTATTTCTAATCTGGCAAAATTAGTTAGTCATAAACATAAACATTAAACAGGTCTTTATGTAATTTAAAAATATTTATATATTCAAAGAGATTTTCAGAAGTTTCAAGGGATTTAACGGGAATTTTTTTATTTGAAATTTTTTTAAGTTTATAATCGAATTTCAAAAGATTTCAAATTATTTAAAGATATATTTTTAATAAATTTAAAGGGATTGGAAGTCATTTTGAAGAGTTTTTAAGGAATTTCGTTATAATTTAAATGAGTTTTAAGATTCTAAAGTAATTTTAAAATATATATAATGGTCTTGAATTCTTTAAAGTCTGTTAAATCTTTTGAAATCTTCGGAAATTTGTGGAAATCCTTTAAAATTGATTAAATTCCTGAAAATATATATTGAATTTTTTAAAATCTTTTTAAATATCTTAAAATATTTTTGGATTTAGTTTAAACCTTGTTCACGCACATAAAATATAAAATAATAATTTGTAACATTTCAAAAATCTAAAATCTTAGTACACCTATTATTATAAGCAAAGCAATATTTTTTATAGAATGGGTCACAATAATTTGCAGGCGGTCTTGCACAGCTGTACGTTATGTTTCAAATTTTGTTTTTCATAGTTCAAGCGAGACTAGCCGAGAGGCTTTAGGCGTTAGGAATGCGAAACTTATAGGGTTTGAACCCGCGGTGAATAAAAACTGTCATTGCGTGCGATTATAGATAGTGTAGTGATTATGAAATAGTAAATAATTGTGTGCTTAAGCATGTGAACAAATATTAGAGTATGATAGTAATAATATAATGATACAAGGGATTAATTTCTTTTTGGCGAAAAATCGGTTATCATTTTATAGAACTGTTCTCTATAGTTTCGGGACTAATTGAACGCAATGTAAAACAAAGACGATTTTAACTTTTATTAAACTACCAAGTGTATCTGCTACTATAGGATTAGTTCTATCAAATTTAATGGATATTTTTTCCTTGTGCAAAATAACTTGAAACATTACGCAAATGTTCTTCTTGCTCTACTTTCATTGATTTTTCATCAAATAATTTTATTCTGTGATGGAAGTCAGACTGTGGAGCGTTAAATTAGAAACAAAAACTAAGCCTCTATTTTGACGCCCCAAATGGAAGATTTGGAAATTTGTGCTCATAAGAGCGCTAAATTAGGGGGAAAATCGTATGAGAATATCCTCTACTTTACAACCTTAGCCCCAAACATTATCAGCGAGAAGAGTGTCAAAGTAGGGACTATATTTCGACTCGGGTAGACATCGGAAATTTGAAATCCTTCTCGTAATTTACAACTATTATCTTTATAACATCATTTCGTGACACGGGCGTCTAGTTCCCTTACTCAAAGGTCTTGTAGGAACAGGTACTAACACTATTAGTAGGTGTGTAATTATTTACCTCATTAATTTGCTATTTACTTGTTTTCGAAACCCTGAATACAGACTTTTGCAAAAGACTTTGGGAAAATTTTCAACTCAGTATGTATTGGTTTTGCAATAAAATTTTTTAATAATTTTCCAAATGTTGAGCTCAGAGTCAAACCGTCTTAATTTTCATGTTATTCCATAGCAACACTTTGATGACTATTTTTAAGAGAGTTTGCACTCTTTCTGCTCGCATTAGACACGTGAAACACGTCTTCATGCAAAAAATGAATGTGGTTGACTTAATACATATTTCTAGAGTTTGGCGTGCTATGAGGGAAATTATTAATTAAGAGTAATATCTGTCTGCATTTGCATACACACTAAAAACTCTGGAATCAATTTTGTTGCAGGTATTTTCAATATGGTGTTCCATCTCGCTCGTACTTGGGGTACGAAACTCCTTGATTGTTGTTAACAAAAATAATTGTCTACTTTTCACTTAGTAGGGTAATAATTAATGCAAGTTATAACAACTGTTATCATTCAATTAATTTATTATTGTTTATAACTCTCTTCTTCTATAGTAATTATAGATAGTAGCGGTTTTATCTGGTACTTTGAACTTTATGTCTGCTTTTCACTTATCGAGGTAATGAGCAATGTAAGTTGAAAAACATTATTGTTTGATTAATGTATTATTGTTTATAACTATCTTCTCCAGAAGTAAAGCTAGATGCGGTTTTTTCCTGAAATTTTGAACATTTGTTCCACTTTGTACTCAGAGTGAGGTAATAATTAATAAAATATAACAAACCTTATTACTTAAACGAATTATCATTGTTTATAACTATAAAATTCTATAGTAATACTAGATAGTTGTGTTTTATTAAGAAATTTTCACTTTTTGTCCACTTTTCATTTAGCAAGGTAATAATTCATGCAAGTTAAGAAACATTATTGTTAAAATAATGTATTATTGTTTACAACTTTCTTCTTCTGAAGAAATGCTATATAGTTCCATTTTTTTCTTAAATTTTTACCTTAATCTCCACTTTTTGCTTAGAACAGTAATAATTAATGCAAGTTTAACAAAAACAGTTGTTTAGTCAATTTATTCTTGTTTACAACTATCTTCTCAGTTACAAAGTTCTCAGTTACAAACAAATGATAAAAAAACATTAGAGAGAATAATTATTTAGAGAATCTCTTCTTTTTGAAAAAATATATTTTTGAAATAAACCAGATATATTAGGTATGCTTCATATTTTCTATATGGATCCCGGGGATTCAACAAGGAATATACAGAAAATCTCCAGGAAACCAGGGGGGGGGGGAGGCTGGTATTAAAATATGTTCAATACCAATTTTTTTAAAAGCTTTGCTGTAAAATTCTTGTTGTAATTGAAAAAATTGAAAAGTAATTTTCAGACCTAGTCCTCCCCCTGTTGTGTAAGATAGATTTTTCATTTCAATATGTGTAGGAAGATAAAACAATCATGATATCGTCTGAGTCATGATGATTCCCTACAAATATTTCTGGTTGAGGTTTACTTATTATTTGTTCACAAATAAAGTCAAAGCACAACTAAGGATTTCAGGAAAGAGCAACTTTCTACTGTTATAATGCTAGGAAGTTGCTTTCTTCTGAAATCCTAATTACGCAAGAGGCAAAAAAAAGAATGAAATAAGTAGGAGTCAGTGAGAGAATTAGATTGTAAATGACTTGTAAAAGTTTTGTTTGTTTCGCAAAAAAAAATTTGGTATGGCACATATTTTAACATCTGCTCCCCCCACCCTTCCACCGGAGATTCAACTCAGAGATATTCTGGAGAATTTCTGGGATTCATGTAAAAAAGATAAAGCATATTTCAAATATCTTTCTTATTTCATAAAAATATATTCATAAAAAGGAAAGAGATTGTTCAAAAGATGATTCTCTCTGTTTATTATTTTTCCATATCTAAACTACCTAGCATCATTATAGGAGAAGATAATTATAAACAACAATAATTTAATTAAGGAATTACGTTTGTTTGATTTTATTAATTATTACCTCAATCTAATAAGTATAAAGTGGACAACAAGTTAAAAAATTTTCGAAAAAACCGCGACTTTCAGTCTCTAGTCTAAGAGAAAATTGCTAAGAACAATAATAAATTGTTTAAACATCTGATTCGCAATATAAAGTAGTATTTTGTGTATTAGAAGCAACTTTAATTTTGTTAAACCACCAAAATATCTTAATGAGAGCCAAAAACTCGCGAAACCCATTTTTTCACCTATAGAAATTTGTTGGGACCCTATAAAACTGAATTATGGGGGTGATATATAAAGAAGAATTATTTTATTCGTACTCAAAGGCTAACTTTGAACAGAAATGTTGAGTTTTGGCTTGATATACCTAACATTGACGATTCTGAATAAGATTGACAAAAACATCTTTTTACATTCTTATGCTAATGAAAATGATTAGTTTTATCTACAATTCTCCTTAGTCGGTTTTCAACCAATTTCCACGTTTTGAGAACCTCTGAGTCAGAAAAAAGGCTGTACGTATGCTTGTCTGTATCCTGTAGCTTTTAATTGAGCTTTGGCATACGTTTTTAACGCATAAATGTAAAGGATGAGTTCGTTAACCAACAATTCTTAACGGGAAATATGTCTTAATCTGAATGAGGCTTGAGCCACCTCTGAATATCAGTTTTTTCGAAAAAAATTATAAATTTATTTTTGTGTTAATGCAAACAAATTTCCGGGCAATATGAATACATTTTTTTTTTAATTTTTCAATGCCTTTTTGGACCACACTGCAGCATTAGGGTTTCCTGTGAAGTGCTAAGGATTTAAATTTGTTTCCTCCGGAGAATTAAACCTCCAGAAAAAATTCATCATCTCGAGAGAATCACCTATTTATAAAGCTATTAAAAAGTAAAAATGAATCTATGCTCTGATAGCTGCTCATAGAATATCCGACTAAGTACATTCTTCACTAGTTTCATCGGGCTCGTTATTAAAGTTCGTCTCTTATATTGAAGTTCGCATGCACATCATTGTTGTGATGCGGAAAATACATGAGAATTGAAGTGCGCAGATGTCAATATTTTCTCGCATTGTCAGTAGGAATAAGTCAATTTGCATATGATTTAAAACAGACTCGCCAACAGTCAGTCATTGAGTGACATAACTGAAAGTATCAGTCAAGAAGACTAGGTCAAATGGGACCAAAAAAATAGCTTCAGAGAATTCTACCTACCGATTGATCGCAACTGTTGGTTCTATCAACTAGGAGCTTTCCGTGTAAGTCAACACCTATTGAAAGTGTTCAGCCATAATTCAGATGAATAAAAGGACCAAAAGTTGAGGTAAGTCTTGTAAAAATTCATTTAATAAAAATACAGAACGAATAAGAATGAAATACCTGATTAAATTAAAGTTACTAAGATTATTAAGGGGGTTTGAGCCAACTGTAGCGATCGAAAAAGTTTGAATTTGATCAAAGCTATACTGTTAAAAATGTTTGGAATTCTACAATACTTCTGTAATACGAGTGCAATGTAAAATTTCAAACACGGTATTGGAATGGCCATGTTCCAATACGTGTATTCCGTTTCCAAAGAAGATGCGCATTTTACCATACAAGTATCTTACAATACTGGTATTGGAATTTTACGCTAACTCACTTTAGCCCGTCTAGCGGATGAGTGGTCCTCTATGTACGTAAGGTGAGAATTGTTCCTTGCTGTAGTCTAGTGGAATCTAGTGGTAACACATGTGACTTAGAGTTTGGCGGTTAGGATTCGATTCCCCGTGACTTCGAATTTTTTTAAACTGTCTTCCGAACATTTCAGTACATGTGTGACAATACTCAAATCCATGTATGGCAATATATAACAATACCGGCATTTAAAAACTACAATATCATGTATTGAAACGTTGAATTACGTCACGGAAATATACTACTAATACGTTTAACGGAAAGTTCGAACTGAAATTTTTAATAGTTTAGCTCGGTTCATGATATTCTGAACCTGATACAATGGATATGAATGTGAATACGATATGAATCTTTGCTTCTAATAGCACATTGCATCTTAAAGACTGGGGTACAATCACTCGACTAGCCGCAGGTGATTTTGTGCAAACATTTGTCGATGGCCGACGGGCCAATATGCCTTCCGAAAAGCAGTAGAGCAGTGGCAGCTTTTTCCTCGCAGAGTTTGGCCGGGAAATCCGCAGGCAGAATACTAACTCCCCTAATACAATGAATTATTTCCCGCGGAACGTTCTCTCCTTCTGTTTTACTTCCAGGTCGGGTTCTCTCAACGGAAACCATCGCCCCTTTAGGTCTACGTATTGGTACACTATCCTACCTACATATCTTACTATCTTATATGTATAAGTTTCTACACCAACAGTGCCGACGTTACGCACGAGCTATTCAGGGTTCTTTTTTGGAATGACCCAAAAAAAGTTCGGTTATGATCAGAATTGTTAATATGTCGACGATGTGTGGAATAACTTTCGGAAAGGAAAAATTCAGTAACTTCCCGAGTCGAAATATAAGTCCTCTTTTTATTCCCTTAAATTCTCTAGCCTCGGATACTTAAGAAGGATCTGATGAGGATTAATTCAATATAATGCAAGTACTATTTAACTACTCAAAATGTGTTCAAATTTCCATTTTTGCATGTTTGGAGGTCTCAAAACGGACTTAATGAAATACTTACTAGATTCTCGTAGATCCTCTATTCAGTACTTCTAATTCTAATGTACATGCTATGTAGAACGCAATAATAAAAACTACAATGTCATTTTATTGAATAAAAGAAATATTTAGTAGATTATAAATTTCCTATATTCAATAAATTCTTAATAATAATTTTGTTCTTCATTCACTAGTTGAAAAGGTAGATTGATGTAATATTTTTGTATATGTCAGTAACAATCCGCCCAATTTATTTGGCTGGATTGAGATTTGCTCGAGTCTTGCGAAATGTCTTGATGCTCGGGAATCCATAAACGACTTGTTGATTCTGAATGTAGAATCAATTTTTAATTCATTATATGTATCATATGGAAAACAATGAGATGAAAAAGTGCAAAGTGGTAACTTTAGCATTTTTTGGACAAATATCAGATTCACATAAAATGTGAATATCTGAGAAAGTAGATGCCAGCCATTTAAATTAATCTTTAGAAAGTTATATGAAAGTGTAGCCAAACTATTATTAATAAAAATCAATGCCGGACTCAAATCTCAGAAGTAAAGAGCTAAAAGGCATTACTGCTGTCTAACAGAAAAACCTAGTAAGTGACATTTTCCATAGAGACTATTTTCCGATACATGCGCATGAGAAAATAACCTCTATGGTAAAAGTCACCCATTGGACAGCAGATTATTATTTCTATATTTGTGGTTAATTTTATTTCAATAAATTAATAGATTCGAACGTTCATCCTTAAATTGAAATGATCACTGGTGTAGTCCTGAAAGAAAGTGGCCTGGCGTTACTTCTCAGAAACTACATTAGCACTTTTAGAAGTGGGGTGGGGGTCGAAAAGTCATCTTTTTTACCAAAAATTCAAATACTTTTTAAAACTTACTTTTTTAGTTAAAGGTTCCTCACTTAAGAATTTGTCTTTCTTGGTGAAAATGGAATCTTCTTTGAAATACTCTGTAAAAGTAAATAATTTTTATATTAGGGATTCATAATTACAGTTAAAAACTCAACTATTTGTTTTTAAATAAACTTTTATGTTAAGAATTATACTGTTTTTTAAGAAATTCAGCTTTTTGGTTTGAAAATTCAACAGTTTAGTAGGAAATTCAACTATTTGGTTTAAACTTTATAGTGTATATTGTATGAGTTAAAAATTAAACTTTTTGGTAGAAGATTGATGTGTTTTTTTAAAAAGTCGTCTTTTTGGATAAAAAATGAATCTTGTGTGTTGAAAATTAAACTGTTTGGCAGAAAATTCAAATATTTTTTTAAAAACTCATCTTTTTGCGTAAAAAGTTATTCTTGTTTGTTAAAACTTCAACTTTTTGGATGGGACTTCAACTATCTTGTTGGAAATTCATTTTCATTGATTGAAAATTATTGTTTTCGGTAAACAATTCATCTTTTCTAAATTTTAAAGTTCATTTTTTCTCAAATATGTGACTTTTGTGCTTGAAAACTTTATTTTTGGTTGAAATTTATAATTATTGCAGGTAGAAACGCATCTTTGTTAATTTAAAATTAACTTTTCCATGAAAATTCATATGTCTTCTGAAAATGTTGTGGGTTAGTCATGAAAATTCAGATATTTGAATTTTTATATTTTTTGTTTGAAAATTTGACCATACGATCAAAAATGCATCTTTGTATGCTAAAAAATTCTTCCACTTGGTTGAAAGCTTATTTTTCTTATTTGAAAAGAACTTTTTTTAAAAAATTTAATCGTCTTCCAAAAAACTAATCTTTTTTACTTAAAAATTGTACTATTTGCTTAAATTTTTGAAAATTTTTGGAAAAACTTGTCTATATTATTCGAAAAAATTTATCTATTTGGTTTTTAATGCTACGTTTTGCTTTAAAATTAATTTTTGTTATAAATTCGTCTCTTTGTGTTGAAAATTCATCTATTTAAGTAGAAAATTTCGTAAAATTCATCTTCAACCGACGGCTACGTTAATTTCGGGAAGGGGGAGGTTAAAAAAATGATTTAACCTCGCCTTGCAAATAATTCGTTCTTTTTTCCTTTGTCGATTCCTTGCGACACTGCAGCCAACTTTTTATTTGAGTAGAATTGTGTCCTTCTACACTTAGTTCTGCACCTGGCACATATCTGGCATCCAAATTAATTTTAAAAAATTTCACATTTGTACACATTTTTTTCTCTGTTTGTCAAAATACCACAACATGTCAAAACTGTCTGCTACTTGAACTTGCATACGTAGCGTCGACAAATAGGAATGGTTTCAAGTGGAACGTTCATTTAAAATGCTGAAATAATCAAGTAAATCTTCGCATCATCACAAATATAAATTTAAATTAATATTTTATTTCTCTATGCACTTTACAATTATTGTTTGTTGTAAACAATTATAAACAAACCAAGAATACAAAAATCATTTTAAATAAGAGCGCCAACGGTAATCCACCCGGCAAATGCGTGCGAAAACATTAATTATAATTATTTAAATAATGAACTTTTGGCTTTGTATGTACAAATACACTTGCTTCGAACTATCTTTTCTGATAATTTATACACCGAGAATCAATCTTAGTCTAAAATAAATGGCAATATATCACTTTTAAATATTTTCCTGTAAATCAAAGTCAATACAAATTATTTCAATGTCAAGATTCCTGATATATTATTGTTAAACATGTTAAAAAAACAATCCCATTAATGTATATCGCACATTATATGGTGAAATAGTCGAGAAATTTGCAGTGACTCTTCAGAAAACAGCCAAATAGTAGAAGTTTTTCAAATTTTTGAAACTTTAAAGTCAATTAGGGTGGGTAAAAAATATGTTAACGGAATTATTGCTATACATGTATAAATCAACTTGCTGTGAACTATTTTTATTGATAATTTAAATCTCAAAAAAGTTTTGTTCAACTTTGAAGAAGTGCTTTGTTTTTTGAGATTTTTAGCTATGTCTACGATGCAGAGACAAGAGGAATTTTGTAATGAAATTTTAGTGAAGTGTCTTTGACTCTCAATAGAAAGTTTTTATTGCTATTAGAATTTCGCCCAACCAACCTTTTTTCGATTGTATGTTTGTATTAATATGAATATAGATAATGCAGTGTGTGTGGGATTTTTGTTAATAAAAAAACTCAAATAAATATATTCTCGAACTATAATATTGCGTAAATTTCAATGAATTGTAACATTAATATATTATAAGTTATAATTTTAAATATTTAAAAATATTTATGAATCTATATTTTAATCGATTTTCAATAATTCTACGTTCAAAACTTCCAAATAGGATTTAAAATTATTTCAGTATTTATAGAATATTAAAATCGGACTTAAAATTTTGTAGAGATTATAAGAGGTGTAAATGAGAACTTGAAAAATACTGCAAAAATCTTTAAGAGACTCAAAGAGAACTTAAATTGTACTAAATAAGACTTAAGAGAATCAAACAAGGAATACGAGTATTAAGAAGATCTAAAAAAGAACTCATTCAGCACCATGGAGAATATAAAAAGGGCCTATATTTCGAATCGGGTTAAACGCGAGATCAAGCTGAATTAATTTTCCGATACTTTCCAATTATTTTTGTAAATTGCAATTTTCTGGCTAGAATCTGCGTTAAGTATGCACGAGTGCTAAAATACACTGAAGCTATCGGGTCACAATGTAAAACCTATTTAGAGTTTCAGTTTTATACAGTACATATTGAACGAAACGTAAAAAAAAGGTTTATTGTGTTTCTTTTGCTAAATAACGTAGAAGAAACTCCATTTGGACATTGCGTCTCCAGAGCTACATTATTTTTCGGTACTTTCATGTTTTTATTCAACTGTGTTGGGATAAAACATGATGTACAAATAAATATAGACAGCGTCGCTCCCCGAATTTTCAACATTTCCTAACCACCGAAATCACGGCAGATTTTCTGATCATACTACTAAAATCGAAAATTTATGTGACTCAAGTAAGAAAATTGAAATTTTCTAACAAACAAAATAAGGAGATTTTTTGTAATTATATTATTGGTGGCAGAAATCAATTTGTAGTAAACGTGAAAAAAACAAGGATTTCCTTGCTTGTAGTAATTGCTTTCGTAGTAATTATGTGTTCCACGCTTGCTGTGAATTAATTTTAACGTCAATATTATAATAAAAAACTCCCGCGTGATTTTTGTTATTATAAAATATTGTTTTCCTTGCTTGAATGTTTAGCGATTGTTAAAACAAGCCTAAAACATCCTCTATACGCAAAATCGTGAATTTTTCAAGTTTATTGGTAAAACACTTCTGTTTCAGTGGGTTGATCTAGAATCTACGAAGCACCTAAAAGAATAAAAAATGAAGTTTTTGAGGAAAAATTGCAATAATTGACGAATGTTTCTATTAAGATAAATTTTTAAATTCGAAGTTTGCAAATTGTTAATTTACAACCTGTTCATTTTTTTGTTAATTTTTTTCAAAGTTATTGATTTAAAGGTTCGAAATCACAGAAAAAGTGTAAATAGATATTTTGACTGCACATTTAGTACAGAATCTTTTTGGCACAAATCTTATTTTTTTTAAATTTATTCACTACTGGAGACCACCGTACAATAGATAATGATCCTACAGCAGATACCCATGAATTTGAAATACTAACGTACGCTAACCAATTAATTAAAATTAATTAATAGTCAGGACCCTATATCTATGAATAAATTGAAATTATAACTAATCATTTTAGGTATCTTTGTGCTTTTAATCAACAATTATCTATTGTAAGTTTATTATCTTCTGTAGGGTTGTATTCCCTAATGCTATAAAATAATAATATAACAGTGAATTTGATTCTTTTCTGTAACACTTCATGTCAATTGCTACAATTTGATCCATCCTCGGGGGAAATCAGACTAAAAGAACAGTTTTCATCAAAGATGCCTATAAAATCATGTTTATTCATTTGTCTTAGTTTCTAACCACTTATAAATGAAAAATCAACTCCTAAATTATTGACAAATTTCAAGGGCTTCAAATTCAAGAGTGGAAAATTGAATCAGAATTAGAAGTTTAGAACATAAGAATTACTTTCTTGCGAATATAGAAAGCCATTCTTTACCACAATTATTAATGAATTTCAGTAATTTGACTAATCAAAACATTATTAAAAAATATGAAGGTCAGTTCGTTTTCGTCAAAATTATCTTTTTCTATACTAATGTATATCAAAATACATCATTTGTAAACTATTTCGTATACGAAATTTAGCAAATTAGAATTAAAATAACTGATTTTGTTATAACAAGCGTTGGAAATAAATAGAGTGTAATATATCCCATTACATTTTTAAAAATAATTCAGGAAGTGAATTTTGTCCCTGAAAATAGCATGAACGACGTCAAAATTCTGCATCCAATGACTTTATAACTGTGCATATTTTTCAATTTATTAAAAATAAACTGTAAAAACAGCAAAAACATCAATGTTAATTTTTGCGTGGATGCTACCAGAGTTGAAGATAAGTCTTATAATGTCAAAGCCTCCCAGCGTCGATGGAAAAATTTGAATTATATTTTATCGAAACGTCATACTAATGTTTAATTTAAATTTAAAAATAAAATGAGCACAGGAAAATAACAAATTGTATGAATTTCGTAAATTTTACAACAATAGTTTTTACTTTAATTGTGTCATTTTTGGTCATTACTCATTTCCGTGGATTTTGTTATACATATACATCTTTTCCTAATTCCCCTTGAGCAGTGCCATCACATGAGAGTGTACCCTACTTACTTAATATTAAATTCAAGCTGTTTCTTATTCTTTGACAGGAAAAATAATTTCATTGTCCTCAAATGTAGTTAAATGAGAATCAGGTTTGCCTTCAGTCTTAAGACGGTCCTGATTCTACCACTGTCGCTCGAAGTTGGTGTGCGGTGGTTGCCTTTCTTTCCCGAGAGTTTGATATTAGTTGGAGATTTGTTCAGTGGTGCTGCCTTGTAGAAAGACCGTGGCCAAAGGATGGCAGCTGCCGAACGAAAGGGGTTGGGGCTGAGGGGCGAGAGGGGTCTCCTTGGAGGGTGCTCTCATTGTCTCTACGTAATTGTTGGACAAAAGCAAACTTGTCTCATTCAATGCTTTCACCCAGACTCTCCAGATCTTTCAGTCTTGCCGACTAGAATCGGTATTTACACTCTGCGGCCCGAAGAAGCATCTTGACTACCTCACCAGGAATCGTCGCTTTGCTTGTTCTCACTTCTCGTTTTGTTATTTCTCCATTTCCGCTGCCGAGATATTCATATCTAGCTAAAATTCTTTAACACTTCAATATCTCTGTCAAGCACCTGTGCGCTAATTGCCGTTCTTTGCAAATTAATTAGACGATCTCTGAATAAAATTCATTTTCGAAGTGGTAGATGTCTCTATAAAAGTATTTGACTAAAGACTTATTGTATTTTCTTTTTTTGGGATATTCACAACATCTTTGTGCTCTTAATTGTGTTCTGCAATCAAAAAATGTTTTATTCAAATTTTATTTAAATCTCGATAACGCATTGTTTCTTAACTGACATTATCAGATAAATATAACAAGAGTATTAGACAAATTACGCTTAAAAATTCCATAAGACTTCCAAAGCAATTATGAAAAAATGCCAGAGAAAGTATTATTTCCCCGTGACTAAAATATTGATTTGTAATTATTTCAAAGTTCTTATAACCATTATCTTTTTTGTTAAAACAAAAGTAGAAATATGTAACAAACTTTTTCAAAAAACGACAAATGAAATTTTTTCTTTAAACACTTTGGAATAAGCGAAGCCAAAAGTAGTAGAAAAAGTGGTTTGATCCCATTCAAACTATCCCAATAAAGAATCGTCCCCAATCTCTCCGATTGTGATCTTAATTTATGTTTTGTATCTGCTCTCGTTTCTGCTTCTTCTTTTTTTCTTCTCTTTTCCTATACTCTTATTTTCGTTTCAGGAGCGGTTCCTTTTATTACTCTTTTGACAATTGACTACCATTATAACCGTGGATTCAAGAACCGTCCCCTTGATGGAGATTCCATTGCAGGCTAAAATAAAAATTGGAAACAGAGAGTAATGAGGGAAAAGGAAAGAAAAATGTAGTCAGTTGGATTAAGACAGAATAAAGCAGTGTCCTCTTATTGACTTTCGACCTCGGTTTTCAATTACCAATCAATCGGTTCTCCTTATTACTTTGAATACTGATCATTATGACGAAAGAGATTTAAGGAATGTTAGATCAGCTTGAGTACTTTATACGTTTTGCTTCCTCATAGAGGAAGCTTTGTAACGACGACATTTTTCGAACTTAATTTGTTGACGCATATTGACATAATTCATCATCAGAAGTCCAAAAATAAGGATTTCAACAATTTGTATTTGTGTGTTTGATGTGTGTGGTTTAACAAATATTCTATTCATGATGACTTGAAAACAAATAAAAATATAGTCATACAGTTTGAAGCAATTGTAGTCCTAAATAATGCCTATTATTTATTAGGTTTAAGGCTGAATCAGATAAGAATATATATTTTTTCTTGATGATGACAAGAAATGAATTCGACAAATTTTAAGAATTTTTATCATAGAATTGGGAGTAATACCTAGCCATATGTAAACTGGATGATTTGAAACAAGGTGTGGCATTTATATGTTATAATTCGATAGAATGTTTATCGCTATCTTAAATAAAAAAACGTTCACCTTTACGGACTTTTGAAGTTTTTTATTTTTCACTTATAATTAAAATAATATTTGAACGTCATGAATAGCAACATAATACATAACGAATTTGTTAATTTTTACAACAAGAATCGATTAATGTTTAGAAAGACTCTATGGCCAAATAAACCTATGCTATGTACAGCTTTATACATTTGTCTAATACTTTATTAACTTTGTAGAAATTGCAATATTGTAAGTACTAAATTCGTTCATTATAATTAGACAAATGGATTGATATATCTTACAGACCTGTATGACGAAATTATATTATAATATATACAGATTTTTCCATTTTTTAACACTCATACCAGAAAACATTCTTCTTTTTTGAAGTACACCAATAATTTAATTATTAAATTTATTTGTTTTTATAATCTATAAATAAATATATGCAGAACCTAATAATAACGACACCTTCCATCCTAATGGTTTAAAATTTATTTAAAAATCGAGACGATAACGTTTTGGAAGCATAGTTGGTTTCCCTCATCAGATCTTAAAACAGTTAAAAAAAAGTAGATTCCGTTTGACTTTCGTAACGTATGAGTTCCATGACCTGTAAATGGATTTGAATTTTGAATTTATGTGATGAAATTAGGTATGATGTTGTGGTAAAAACAATACATTTTTCTATTGAAGACGGAGCAGAATGCACTGCCTCCATCTTACGAACTACATGATAAACTATAGAATAAAAGTCTTCCATGAACTATGCTCAATAAACAATAAATACTGATAAGAAATAATTAAGAATAAAAAATGACCACACTGCGCGGGCATATTTCCGTCGTGCTATACGCGCTCGCGTTTTGTACTTTCCCCATATTGGTGCACATACGTACCATTTCAAATTAAAGGTCAAAGCATCGACAACACTCATTTGGTGAGTATAAATTCTGTTTCATGAAAGCTCCTTCGGCTTTAACGAACACATTCTAATCACGTATCTCCAGCTTCGAAACCGATTTTTACCAAAAATGAGAACTCCTCTACATTATGTTTACTTCTATTAAATCAGTTGAATATTATATTTATGTATGTTTTTTGGTCTGAGACTGCTTATTCCGATATTTCAAAATAATGTACAAATTTTATTTTTCATGATTACTTTAATATTTTTTCCTTATTGTGCACTAATTTTTATTATTAGCTACCTTCAAAAATGCATAATTTGAATAAATTTATTTTAATACATTTCATAATATGCATTGATAATAAAGCAGACGTATTATTTGTGCGTATTCATATACACGCGTTTTTTATATTAAAAATCCCATAGCATCTTGTGAATTTTTTCATAAATTTAATTTTTTTATTTTTTATATTATTTTTAAATATTTTAATAAAAAATGCACGTCTTAGCGTAAAGTGGCACGGAAAAAATTTGTACATATAATTTAGGTAAAAAAATTGGTTGAATAGAGTTTTATTTATGTCCACGTTACTAAATATGATTAAAAACAAACTTCGCGTCCTATCAAAAAATACTTGGTAACAAATTTGCAGATTTTTTTAAAACCGATGTATTTTTTCTCGCTGAATACGGAAATAATAGTGAAAATATCCGAAAATTTCGTTTTCAATATAAAAACATCAAAAATAGCTTTTAATATTTTTAAGCTACATTTCGATAAATATTAGTTTGAGAAGAAAAGTTTTCAATAAAAGTTGTTGCCCTCGAAAAATACGCCTTTTACGTTCTACAAACTTATTGCCTAAATTCATTATTTTTCGAGAAAAATGGGATAATGTTTGAACAAGTATATTTGTCAAAAACCCAAGGAGGTAAGTACCAAAAACAAGGTTTTTTCATTTTTTCACTATACTTCGATAAATATTGGTTTAAGAGAAAAATCTCTAATATAATTTCGTAGTCCTTTCAAAAGTACGCTTGTAAATGATCACAGAAATAACGTATGCTATATGCCTTCCCGTTTCTAACTGTTCGTGGAGGGCAGAAAGGAACCCCTATGATTAGCTACAGCGATAATGTAGGTCAAATAACTTCCCCTTTCCGACGCCTCGGGGGGGGGGGGGTGGAACGGAAGGCACATCTGTGGCTGGTCACCGAAATAATTCAGTCTTCTGGGGGTGGGAAAGCACCCCCTGCCTTGTCCCATATTTTTCCTTTTTTTCTCAAAAGGTAATGGTTTTTTTATAAAACTATATAACACGAAAGGTATATTTGAGAAGATATACAAGTTTTATTTACAGCTTTATTCTACATTTTGAATATTTATTCAAATAAACGGAAAAACACGGATTTTATCATTTTTTTGGGGCTTTCACCTTGACAATGAAATTTGCCGGTATTTTCTCTATCATTTTCGTAATCAGTGAGTCAAAATACATAGGTGTACAAAGTTATAAATTATGTCGGAGGTAATACTTTTCGTAACTTTATCCTTATTTTAATCAATAAAGCAAAACTATAAGAGCTATCCAAAATAATTAATAATAAACTTACAGCTTATTTTTGGCTACAAATCTTTTGTCAATTTATATTTTTTTCTTACCTTGAGTTGTTTTTCCAAAAAGGTAATATTTTATTTTTCAATTTTATTTTTCACGATTGAAATTAGGCATTCTATCAAAAAACGGCTAAAACAAGTTTTTAGATCTTTTTAAGCGCAAATAACTCTTGTTTATTAATTTTTTCTTTGTGCCTTGTGTCATTCATCTAAAAACTTAATATATTTTTAATTTTGAATGTTTTTTTTATCAATAAAAAAACACTACGCGTTTGATAAAAAGTAATTAAAAATACATTTATAACTAACTTTAAGGTTAGCATATTTTCTATTCAGTTTTTTCTTAGCTTGTTTTATTTTTCCAAAGGTTGCATCTAATTCCTGAAAAATTGAAGAATTTGGAAAAGGGGATGGATCTGTCGTGTAGAAAATTCGGGGCAACCAAACATTATAGGAATAATATTGGACACGACACCTTTCATTCCGGGCTGACGAGACACTGCGTTTCCAAAAATATAATTTTTTTATTTTTAATGTTATTTTTTACAAGTAAAGCAAAGGCTACGCTTCCTACCGAAAAATGATGAATTAAAATGTTTCGACTTTTTTTTTGTCCACAAATTTTTCTAATTACTCTGAACAAATTTAACTCGCTTTTATAAAAATGTAATTTCTTTATTTTTAATGTTATTTCTTATGCAAAAATCTACGCGTCCTATAAAAAAATAATAACAAAATTAAAATATATTTTTTGGTGAACAATTATTGTACATTCATTTTTTCATATCTTGCATAGTTTGACCGCAAAAGGGAATTTTTTATTTGTAGTATTTTCTTTTGGTTAAAACCATAGCCGTTGGTAAAAAATACTGGTTAATGTGCTTGACCGTTATTTTTGGTCCTTTAAAACTAGTGCCAAAGTATATACAATCTAATCCGATTAGGCTTTCAAAAGTTATTCGGTATACAGACGACAATGGCAAAAAGAAGAACAACGACGACGACATGCAGAGACCATCTCAAACCCTATTGTTTTAGATCCGGGGGGCCTCGAAACGTGGAGATTTAAAGAAATTCGTGATGGTCAGTTTTTACACTAAACTGATATCTTTTCACTATTACGAGAATGTAATAAACGCAGCCGAGTTTGCCGTTTCCATCACCTCAATCTTCTTTTTGAATACAAAATCATTATTTCCATTTCATACCCTTCAGATTTTCTGAATTAGTTAATAATTAAACTAAACATAATTTGTCATATTTTTTAACAAGAAAATAACTTAAAAATGTATTAAATTGGAGGCTAAAATTCAACTATGTATTGTCTTCAGATAATTTAAGGAAAGATTTTTATTATCATCGATGTTGAAGCATATACGTAACTTTTGGCTATTTTATTTCTTTAGAAAACTGCAGAAATAAAAATTCGGTTTAAAAAAATTATGAAAGATACAGAAAAATGATTATTTGCTTTTCGAAATGGTATGCGAATTCGCCTCGGGAATAGGTCACATAATTAAACGGGCAACATATATAATAAACGTGCTCAAACTATATGTACTTTTGTAGCGGTTTTGATAAAATTAATATTTAAAATAAAGCAGTACTAAAATATTGTCAAAATATTGATATTTGTTTAACATATACACTTACTTCAATATTCGAGAATTAAGGGCTCCCAGGACGTAGATTGTTCTAGGGAAGATAATACGTATGTTCTACAGTTTCTGGAAAAATTGAAAAACTAGTTTTTTAAAGTGAATCTTTGTTTTCAACTTGTGATTAAATCCACATTTTTTGAAATGTATGTATAAGGGCTATTGTAGGAATATTGATTCTCAATTTTATAAAGAAATTCCAAAAATCGTGGATTTGAGCACGATTCGAAAAATAAAATTGAATTAAAAATTGACTTTTAAAAACACTGTTTTTTGTAATTTATTAAAAAACTAAGAATAAGTCAGATTGTAATTCTCTACGATTAAATGTTTTAAAATAAAAAATTTCCAATTTGGATTTTTAGTTGTCAGGGTCCTACTCCGCCATGTTAGAAAAATCGGCGTCTTGTTCTTGTATGGGGACACTCGATTATTGACCTATATTTATAACTATAATTAATGGATTTTTGAATAGTGACTTATTTGTGACCCTGCAACAATCAAGTATAGACAAAGTATCATTCTCAATGTTAACTACGAAGGAAATGCATCACGCAGGGAGGTGTGCTTAAAGTTATTTTAAAATGTATCACGTATTTTTGAATGGTCCGTAACTAATAAGTTAGATTGGTTCGGCTGTAGCATTCCTGAAGGTCGGATGTGTCTAGAGTCCGCTGTCTTAATTTTTTTGTTTGCTTTTTATTCTAAATTGTGTATTCGAAATTTAAAGTGAAATTATGACGAGCAACGAAGAGCTAAAAAAATGCAAATCCTCTGTATTGAAATAAAGGGCAATATGATAACGCACAAACAGTTCCTGCTAGAACCCTCGTATATATAATATAATAAAATAATAATATAATGTAAAATCTTGCAATGTACGATATCACGATTTTACTCTGTTATAATGTGATAGAACAGAAGCATGTTCTTTTTGAAAATAAAGTAAGCACAATGGAGAAAAAAATTGGTTTTGTAAAATTTAGAGAAAGAGACAGGCACATCGCACTCTATAACGTGAAGCGTGATCTTACCAACAACAACAACAAACAGACAATAAAGAGACCATTTTTCAAAATGCATGAGGGGGGATCTTTGATCAAAATCAATGCCAAGGGTTATATTCTGGAATGTCCAAAGATTTAAGAATTTGGATGCCATCTATACTCATACTACCACTGACGATATGAGATGTGTTAGCGAGACGCGGCTTACTCCCTCCTCTACCGCCAATTATTTATCCTCATCGAAACTCTGACGTTCAAGTGATGTACTATATAATATATGTGTGGCTGATGACTATATCTTTATCAAAATAAAAAATAATTCTTTCAATATCTCTAATGCAGGCTCTAATATTTTACCTTTTTTAAATCATATAAAAGAAGTTATTTATGAAATTTCGTTAAAATATCCAAATTGGCCCATAATAATAGGTGGGGATTTGAATCGTAAAGTTGGCAGTTCACTTCTTCAGGGCTGACCCTTTAGTGTTGAAATCCGAAATATCTCTTGTTATCAAAATTAATCATCGTGAAAGCATTAAATCTATTATTAAAAGGGTTGTTTTACTGAGGAGACCATTGTGGTTCAGCGATTATTAATGCTGCGCATTGCGATTTTTAAACAATTGCAGTTACAGATGAAATCATTATTGGTCCGTAAAATATTATTATGGAGTCTTCCTAAGAATTTTGACCAACAAATGTGAAATGGGCCTTTAAAGAAAGATCATTATTCTTTTTGGTAGGGTATAGGTTCTAGGCCAGTATTAAATAATTGCTTATTTGTGGGTAATTCTGATTCATTGTATTTATATTATTATGATTTCTAAAAAGGAAAAAAATAATCTAAAAAATTCCTATGGAATTGTAAAATTTTCAATATTTAATACATTATTTTCACATAAAGTTAAATAGAAAAATTTCCTTTAAGAAATAGAGGTAAAATGATTGGGACTCAATTAAAAGAACTCTTATAATATTCATAAGCAACCCTTGCAGATTGGAACGAATTATACGTTTAGTGTCACTATTTAAAATGCTTAATCTTAGATCGAAAAGAAATAAATTTTTTTATTAATTTTATTCAAAATACGAAAGAAAAATATGTAAATTAAAAACCGGACTTCCAAATTACCTCACTTTTCAGCTCGTTAGAGATAAGAAAAATAACAATTAAAAAAAGAAGGGAGAAAAAAGTCAACCATGTTTTTACAGAATTTTTAGAGTTACAGATCCAGTATTTAGAATAAAAAAAATCCATGTAGTCAGAAACATTTTAAAAGCTAATGGTTCCCTAACTTATTTAACCAACAACTGTTCAAAGGAAGAAACTTTCCGATTATATAACAGTGAATTTTCTTCTAAATCTAGTAAAAATCAAAAATCCTGTTATGCTGATTTCACAGATTGTCCATACATAAAAGGTTTATCGGAAAAAATTGAACAAGGTTTAAAGAAACAAAAAATCAAGACGATTTACAAACTAATAGCTTATCAAAATTTTTTAACAATCTTCAAGACCCTAAACAGAAAGTTCTTCGGACTTGTTTATAAAATAGAGCTCGTAGATAAATAATGAAAAACTTTTTTATCAACGAAGTACCAAATACTGTTAATCTCCGATATAAAAATAATTTATTTCCTGACATTCAGAAACCTCTTACAAGATTTTAATTTTCATGTCGTAAAAGCTGCATTCTACTTTATCGAATCTTGCATCACATTCTGCTTTTCTCCTGGACATAGGAAACACGGGATTAGGCATGTCATTGTGGGGTTGATGTAATGAGGGGGGAGGTCCGCCATATTTTCATGTGCCCCGACAAACATGGCAGTGCCCACATGTTTATATTTTCTTGCACAGTTTGTCGGCAAAAAAACGCTCGTGCGCATGATCAAGTGGTACATCGTAAGATGGCGGCTCTCCCCACTTACGGAATTCTCCCCCCTCCCGTGAAATCAACCCCGCTCGCCAAGTTAGGATGGCATGCCTAGTCCCGTGTTTCCTATGTCCATGGTTTTTCTTGTTTGAATTCTTGTAACTTGCTTTCAGTTGTTCAGTCAGTCGTCTTCGCGTCCAAACAGGATGTTGGGCTTTCGGCCTTATTTATTTGATTTAATATTTATATGCGTCTAAATCACATTTTTGTTTTTATTTTAATTTTTATTTTGATTTATACATCGATTTTTAACTTATACCAGGTATGTTTGTTTGTTCTTCACATTGGCGTTTCGTCTTTGTACTGATATCATATTTATCGCTAATTATATGTATTTAAGACTGAGGGCGTCCTATTACGAGAGAATACTTCTTTTATTGGAAGATTATACATTTTTAACTAATTATTATTATCTCTTTATATAATATGTTATTTGTATTACATTATTCGTATGTTCTTTACAGACTTAATGAATTGTTTTCTTTGACTGATGAAGGTTTTTACTTTTAAGCTAAAAAAAAGTCACTTTATCTATGTAAAAGTTAATATGCTAATCAAATTTTGAAAACTACGAGAACTTATGCCGCTCTTGCTGAAAAAATGTATGTGCCCTGATTTGATCCGGCAGCTCAATTAATAACTCTATTTCAGGGCTTGCCTAGTTATTATGGTTTCTATAGGCGCGGGCACTAAATAAGCAATAGTGGCCGACCATAACGACATGGATCACTGACTCGCGGGCTTCGTGGGTTTGGTTCTGTGTGCACTCAGTAGTGCCACCCGACTGTAGTTAAACGTATAATGGTGTCGGACCACGCTGGTCTGAGATCACTGCCGTCCGATTACGGTCAGATCCACTTGTGGCGTCAGCGTGAATTGATGGTAAATAGCGGGCTGGCATCACAGTGTAAACTTGTCTCAAGACGAACCTTTTTGGACTCAGAAATGAGACTGTTAATACATACGAAGGATTAAAATTCATAAATGAAAAATTTGTACCAATAGAAGTATTTGTTTTTTACTTAAAAATTAAGAATTTGTGGACAAACAATATTTTCTGTATCGTCGTCAAACAAATATAATACAAATGAGACTCCGTGATATAGAACTGATTTAATATAAATATATATACAGTAAGGACGTTTACTATGTAGTCATAGGGAATGTAATTATATAAACTCTAGCATACAATGCAAACTGTCTTGCATTTGTGTAATGCAAAAAGTACTATATAGTCGATTTTAATTCGGTTTCCAAATCTCTCGCGCTCCAGATTTTGGGCTGATTGATCAAAGGCTTCGAGACTCAGAAGACGTGCGCAAAATATACGTCTAACCAAATTCCTAAAAAAGGTTATGTTCCCCAGGATTCACCGCGCATTTCAAATAAATAATTAGTTACGCTTTAAAAAAGAATGTAACACAACATTAAAATTGTTCATAAATACATTCGGGACATGCATTAAGTACTTCCTAAAAATTGGAGTTGGTTTTCACTAATGTAACGGTACGGGAATGATATTTGACGTTTGGCAAGTGTCAAAATCGTTTTGTATTTCGATCTTAATTAATTAAATAAAGTCAATATCTGCAGGTTGTAAGTAATTAATTGGTGAAGAAATCTATTTTTTTACTTATTGAATAAAATATGGGAATTAAACGCTTTTGACCAACTGCAACGAAAATTGTAATCCGTATGATTATAAAAATTGCAACGATGAATCTGAGATTCAAATGATGAGAGGTAAGAAGCGGCGAATTATTCTTATAAGCTGGGTGTTCAGCGACCTTGAAAATTTCGTCTCCGCTACTATAGAATGTTAAAGTATACTTTTTTGTGATATTTGACTTAGAAATTATAAAAATTATTAGCTGAAATCTTCAATATTAACTCAGCTTCAGAATAGACCTTTTTATTCTAGACGTCGACAGTGCGCACGTGTCAGGATTTTACGTTATTTCCGTATTTTTCTAACAGTTTTGTGTCGAAATATATGGAAAAAATTGTAAATAAAAATAACAACGAAAAAAGACGTGTAAATAAATCAGAGTTTAAAGACAACACATTTTTAAGTATATTCAGAAAAACAACTTCGAAAAAAGTGCGAAAAGTGTGACGAGCAAGCCCATTATTTACATATGTTGACATCTGTCGTCTTCGAAAAAATGTTTAAAAATCCGGGAAAAAATCACGGAAGATGATGTTCCAGGATCAGAATTAGTGCACAAATCGGTGGAAGAGCGCAGTGTTAAACAGCTTAAACGATGGATAAAATATAGGAAACGATTTTTAAAAGGAAAAAAAGAGATTCAGTGGAAAGGATAGTTAAGTTTGTGTTTAGCAGGTAATAATTTTCTCTTTCTTTGCTAATATTTGCTTACATATTAAATGAAACATTGTTATCGGGGTTTCGAACCTCCTACATTTTCTGATAGAAATAAAATCTATTTAATACTTTCACTTGAGAACGCAAAACTATTATATTTATGTATTTATAACCAGTTTATATGAAAGAAGTACAATTTGTTAGTATATTCCTTATACCAGAAAATCACTAAAAAAATGGCTTTTTATTGTCTAAACTTGAAAAAGAGAAGTAGAAAATATATTATTGTGTTATTTTATATTTGTATGAATATTAAATATTTACTCAAACAAAGTTCTGAACTGCTAATCTTGTATAATAGAAAATATTCATACCTGTCATACAAAACCTAAACTAAACTTTCACTAAAGGTTTTCAAAATTTTTTAAAAGGTTACAGTTCACCAGATTTCAAAGATTTTAAAACATTTGGAAGATTTGAAAAGGTTTCAAAACATTTTTCCTGTAATGTTTCCTGTAATATTGCGGATATTGCAGGAAATATGGTATGGTAGAAATATTAAAGAAATATGCGGTGTTACTAGGGTAATTATAGATTTCAAATAATTCAATGATTTCAACGAATAAAAAAGATTTCGAAAGCAAAGATTTAAGAAAAATTCCGTGAAGAAACCACGTCCCGAGAATTTTTGTGAACACATTATAATATTGTGTTACATTGTTTTTAATTTGTAACCTTTTTTCAGAATTTGGTTATACGTATATTTTGCGCACGTTTTCTGAGTCTCGAAGCCTTTGACCAATCAGCGCAAGATCTCGAGCGCGGGAGATTTGGAAACCGAACTAAAATAGCCTTTATAGTACTTTTTTGCATTCCACAAATGCAAGACGGGTTGCATTGTATGCTAGAGTTTATATAATTATATTCCCTATGACTATATAGTAAACGTCCTTATTGTATATAGTCGCGACACCATTCGGTTTGGTTTTGATTCCTCTAGAATTAAACCGCAGGGCCCATGACAAAGCCACCGAACGCGTCCTCGGGTTGCATATAGAGGATCCCTGTACCAAAGGTTTCTATTGAATATGGTTACAAAAATGAATAGGCAGTCGCGGACAATTCTCCAGGTGTGGTCCGAGGAAATTAATTCGAGAGCGGAGGTGTGAAAACTGTGCCGAAAGCTGAATGACACCTGGGTGAGTTGTCTAGAACGGTGACTCTGGGATATCTGGCGACCTCTCAGAGTACGTAGCCTTATCCTTGCATCCGGGACTCTACAAGGATGGACGAACCCCTTTCCCTAGCTTCTCGTGGGAACAACAACGGTTGCTACGATGCGAGTGAGGAACCTGAACCGGACTACATATCAGGACTACAGACAGAACAAGCCGGAAACAGAGAAGAAGAGGCGACACTAAGATCAACAGCGGGCAGGCATCCGATAGAGGATGAGAGATGCTTTATGACCCGGAGAAACATCAACACCCAGATTTCTCTCAAGCCTAAAGATCTGGCTGATATGGATGACGAGCTTCGTGGACATTTTTCCGAAGAATCTGACCTCTGCACTATCAATTGCTGTATGTCTAATGCAGCGAGAGCTTTGGCTGATGGGAACCGTAAAACAAAACCAACGGTTGATCATAAGACCAAAAGAAGAATGCATCATCTCGCCATAAAAATAGGCTGGGCAAGAGAGGACGCGTACCGCATTCAGTGTGTGATTGATTACATCACATCTTGCATGAATTTTACCGCCAAGGTTCGAAAGTTTGCGCGCAAACTTCAGACCCGTTATCACACACTTAATAAGTAAAAGCTGCTGACCATCAGGCTGCATATTGTTGAGAGAATACGGATACTATCTGACGCTAAGAGAAGTCTAGAGCGGAGAGAGAGGTGGGTCAGAGAAAATCGACAATTTCTCCTTTACCCATCTATACTCTTCCAATACCCCCCAGTTACTGTCGACCACCCATCCAAACCAGAAGAGGTCAAACTATTTTGGACAGAAGTCTACGAAGTGCAGCATATACTGGACGAAGACTTAGATAACATAAATAGCTTCAAGGAGGTGTGTGATGCGCTCATAACATCTGATAAGGAATACTCACCCATCACTAACGAGGAGGGGAAAAAAGTATTAAGAGGGATGAAGAACTATTCCGCTCTGGGACCTGGTGTTATCAAGACCTTCTGGTAGAAAAAGTTTCCTTCAATCCATCAGCATTTGGCCCGTATTTTCACCTCATATTTAAAGTCGGAAGAATCAATTCCGGAGTGGTTGGTGGAATTTCGCACAATACTCCTGTCGAAAATAGGCAACTTAGCTGACCCGAAGAATTACAGGCCAATCACTTATCTGAGCACATTGTATAAGATATTCACAGTTATCCTAAATGATAGTATTGTTCGGGCAATTAAACATGTGTGGCAAGAAATGTATGAACAACGCGGTGCAAAGAAAGGTGTAGCAGGATGTCAGGAGAACCTGCTCATCGATAGATGTGTCTCCAAAGATGTGACATTGATAGATTTATTATCTGTCGTTTATAAAGCTTAAAGGTTCATCCGCAAATCGTGAGGTGTATAGAGAGATTGATGCCGCTTTGCAAAACCAGATTTTCTATGTCATCTGAAAAAAATCATTTGACAACTGATAAGGTCGGTTTTCAGAGAGGTGTCCTTAAGGGCTACATCATCAGCCCAATCCTCTTTTGCCTTACATTATTGCAACTATCTCTAGCATTTCGCCATTCCGACTAGTACTTTTGCGGCAAACCTGGAGATCGAAAGTACAAGGTCACTCATATATTTTACATGGATGATCTTAATATCTATTCTGAAAACAACAGCAACTATATCTTTTTCTAGGGATTTTCGAACGATGTACTAAGGAAATAGGAATGTAATTTGGGATAAGCAAATGCGCTAAGGTTTATTTACCATAAAGCAAGGAAAACCTAATGGTATCCCTGAGAACCCTGAGCTCGATGATAGAAGCGCTATACGACACCTTTGAGCTGAAGAGGCTTATACATACCTGGTCGTGCCACAGAGCCGCATTCAGGATCTGACATCTATAAAGGATAATCTCCGAAGCAGATACAAACGTCTCATCCGACAAATTTGGTCTTCCGAACTGTCGGCAAGGAACAATGTATCTGAAACAAACATGCTTGCTGTTTCGGTAGTACTCTATTCATTTGGAGTGGTACCATCGACGAAGAACAAGCTCAGATCCCTTGATATCGGGACAATAAACATTATGCACATGAACAGAAGCATGCATCTAAAGTCTTCTGTTCCGCAACTCTACAGCTCACGCGATCAAGGTGGTTGCGGAATATTGAATTTTGAGTGTCTCCACAATAGGATTATTTGGTGTACAGCACATAGAGTCGCAAATGGAAGAGACCCTCTTCTTAAAATGGTCAGGAAGCATAAAGAAGTGGGCAAAGGAGCGTTTCTGTACAATGCAGCGTAGAAGGCTGCTGAAGCACTCGGACTTAACTTCAGTATGAGGGGTGAGCAAAATGCATCAGATCTTATCTGCCTCGATAAGAGGATGCACAGCATCCTCCACAGAAATGTGGCGGATCAGTGAATGTCGTTTGAGCTAACTTTTGCTTTCCTTAAATCACCCGGATTGAAGTCTGGCACGGAGCATTAACCTTAATGTCGCCCCTCTAAATGCTCCTAGGTAAATCGAGTCCATTGTCGAGAATGAAAAGTGCCGCAAATACTGAAACTTTATATTCTCGACAACTGCTTCTGTTGCACACTCGATGTCTGACATGGTTCTTCTTGACTTTGAGAAGCAAAACGTGTTTGTTATCGAATTTTCGGTAACAGCTGTTAAACTAATCGTCCTTATCATTGGCGCTCTTGAAAGTGCCAAGCTTTCACTGGCTAGTAGCCTGAAAAGCATCCTTGCGTGTGCACAATATGCTAAAACACTTGCGGGAAAAATGTAGAAGGCGGTCGTCCTTGGGTCGCTCCGTATCCTCAGGGTGCACGAGAAATTTGCCGGATCGTCGTATTGATTCTGTTACAGACTGTAACTACTTATCTCACTGTCGTGAGACGTGGTTGTGGCTGAAACTTTAACGCGATTTCGCTGGGACTGGGTGCCGTTTTTCAGATTAGCACCCGCTCCCGGTGAAATCCTGCGGTTGTTCTTATGACAAACTTTTAAATATATATAAACCTGAATTTGTTAATCACTAATATTAATGATTTACTATGATTCTTTAGTTATACATTTATGATTTATGTAAAATTTAAACATAGTATAAGCTGTTCACTCTGACATTGAATGTTATAATCCGATGGCTCTGTCCCCACCTAGAAAAAATAAGCTTCGCCACTTGTAAAAAATAGTTTCATTTTTCAAATGATAAAAAGTGAAAAGTCAAGCCTAAAATATGAATTTTGTATCAAAAATGTTTTCCATTAAAAATGTTGGAAGAGGAATTGATCAAGAAAAGGCATCGAATTGCATAACCTTAAGTTTAAACCTTGAAAATAAAATAAGTTGAAATGCTATACTTTTCCAATTCAACAATTTCCAATTCTTGGCGGAGCATCTTTTTTCAGGATTTTTTGTTGTAGAATCTGAGAAGAGTGAAGAAAGACCGCACTAAATCACCCGTCAATAATAATTGCCTCTCAAAATCTCTAAAATTAGACAAGATGTGGCTCAATTATATTTTAATCACCTGCATCAATTTCCTGATATAATTGACAAAATAATGACAAAAAAATATCATGAAAATCGGTCAATATTGTCAATAATGTGCGTAATCTTAAAGTGTATACAAAATTACCAAAACTCTCAATGGAAATAGAAAGAATTAACCCAAATTTTTTATATATTTTTTCAAATCTCTCGTAGTTATGTAATGAAACTAATGCAGCATATTAAAATTAAATTACTTCATATTTTAATTTTTTTTCTCTCTCAACTGTCTCTAATTCTCTAACAAGAGGAAGGTTGAGTGAGGCATGACAGGCATTCAGTCTACATCCTGGGTATACGCTGTTTACAGTATCGTCGAAAAAATAACACTTGGGACCTACCACTGTTTCACTGAGAAATGGACCACGATTGTATAAACGAACATAATTAATAAATGCAATATTTTGCTATATTTCGACAAAAAAACTTGATTCCTTCAATTCATCAAATTTAAATAACTAATTACTAAAGTTTTAAGCCCATCTAGATGACAGTTAAAAATTGTTATTGGCAATAACAAGTTAAATGCATTTAATGCATTTACGCTCAGTTGACACTATCTGTCAGTGTTGATATTCATAGCATAAATGGTCAAATAATTTAATGCTCGTTCAAACTTTTGACGTCGTGTTTTACACTGAATATCAAGCGATTTACTTTTGGCGATTTTTGGCGCGGGAAATTGTCAATAGTCTAACCTTTGACAGCAGCGTTAGATGGTTTTACGCTAAAGTGAATATTGGTTAAAAAAGTGATTTCAAAACTTTCATTGTATACTGTTGTTTTCAATATTGGCCGACACTACTTTTGGCATTAGGCTCACCATGCGATCCTTGGAAATACGTTTACCACATAAATCAAAAGTCAAAAGTTTAGTTTTTTGCAACAACAAAATTCGATTATTGAACTTTTCGACAATAGTATTTTATGCTTGATGTTTATCGATACAATATTGGCAGCGCATTATGTAAAAAGTCAGATTATTCACATTTATTGTGAAAAGTACAAAGTGTCCATTGTCTGTTGTGCATTTAAAGGTTGGTCAATTAAACCATGTGATTGATGTAGAATATAAATTAGTAACAGAATATAAGCTATTTATAGGATTATTCAGGAACTCTTGATAAACGAATGAGAAAAATGAAAAAAACATGGAAATATAAAGGATTACTAACAATATTCCTGAAACGAGTGAGGTCGGCGAGTGAAAAGTTTACGGCTACCTTTTTAGCAGTGAGTGATGAAAATATAGATGCAGAACAATTTAATATAGTGAATCTCTTCTATAGCGCCGAATTCGGGTCTGACGATGGGTGGCAACTAACTCATTATAGCCGGCTCTGCTTTTGTTTATTCACGCCTGACTGCTCGCCTGAGTGACAGCCGCAGATCCCGGGCACCTCGCGCAGAACCTGTTACACCTATATGCGGTGCCCCATCAATTCTTGGAAGGGCTATAGAAGGAAGGGCTATTGAGGAGTTTCATTGTATTGTGATAAAGCCTTGAATGTCGGAACATCTGCACTGCTATTTTTCTTTTGCTGTAAGTTCTGCTATAAAAAGCAAAATCATTAGATGCTTCTTTCAAATTGTAGACATTCATATTCTGAAGTTTTTGAAGAAACTATTTAATTACCCTAAAATATTTAAGTAAAAGGGCTAAACTGTTGTCTGTAAAGATTTTTAAATTATTTGATAATAATATTTTTTGTTTTCTTCTCTCATTTCTTCTACAGTACAAGTTCGAAAACTTGTCGTCCGATAAGTGTACACCCTCCCTTAGAACGTTATCACGCGTACGGCACTGTACGGTACTGTGAATAAAGGATCCGCAAACCAAATAGGCTCAGAAATATTTTATACGTTTTCCATTATGCGCTGAATTTCATTATTCATTATTTAGCCCGGATTTGTTATGTTTAGTAAATTAAAAAATATTTTTATTGCGTTTTTTTCAATTTATGAAGAAAAAGCTCTCATTAAATTTTATGGGAAATCTACACTATTTTCCAAAACAAGGCTCATGAATATCTATTTAACCTTTTCCAATTTGTGGATAGAGACCTTCCGGCACATTCTAGGCTTCGTGAAAGATATAAAATCCTTAAGATTCCTTTCCACAGAATGTGTCAGCTTCAACGACCATTTATAGTAAGAGGTTCCCGGTTATGGAATAAAGTACCATACGATATTAGAAATGCACCTTTCCTGTATCATTTAAATTTTTTTTCAAATATTTGTAAAGTACCTCGAACGCAACTCTTGAAATTACTCATTGGTAATCTCTCGTATTTTATTCTCGAACATTACAACTTCAAAAATCCTTATGCTTTTCTTCACTTTTGTACATTTTTGTTTCTTATTCACACAGTTTTTACCTCTTTTTTTTTACTCAAACTTGCACATGAGCTACTACTTAAGCACTCAATCTTAATTAATATAAAATAATCTTATGCCTAATTTGATGCATATTATTAGGTTGACTATAAAAATTTATTTATTTTATTTAGTTTATATACTTAATTATAAGATTAATCAAGTATTCTACCGATCAGTGCTTGCACACCTTTGAAATGACTTCATATTTTCCTGTTTCTTAGAGGCCTATTTAGTTTAGGAACTTTCTTTGATAAATAAAAAGATAGTTATTTTTATTTATAAAAGTTTACGAATGTTCTAAAAACTGTTAAATAGGAAGAATTATATATTAATAACATTTAGAAGGTTAGGAACAAGCTTAACAGAAACCAAAAAGCAGAGAAGTTATAACTGCAAAATTATTAATTTAAATGTTTTAAAATTTAATCATATGAAACTAGACGGTTGCGCCGCAGCGCCATGCACCCACCGCCGACCATATTACTTAAAAATCGCGCCGCCGCTGTTTTGATTTCAGCGCCGTCGGCGCGGCGGCATCTTGGGGCACCGACGTTATCTTAGGTATATTTACATGATACCGGATTTCTTCCCGCTGGATGATCCTGTGGCCTTTGATCGGTTGCGGAAATTCCGAAGACCAATTAAGAGTTAAAGTAAACGGATTTAAATACATATCTTATGATAGAAATTGATCTTGTTTTTCTAAATATGTTTATATTTTTCAAGTTGTATGGCAACAAAAATACTAAACTAGACCTTCACCTCGCCCGGGCCCTGCCGCCGCCGAGAAACAGAGAAGGCGGCGCGCTGGCGTACCGCCCGCCGCCGATCAAAATTGCTCAAATTCTAATCAAAAGTCTGATGGCGCAACTCTCTATATAAGACCAACATTTTTTAATTCTAGACAATTAGGCTTTAATTTTATGTAGAGATATAATTGTTGTAAAATTTGCAATGAAGTAGATTCAATTTAAAATTTTTCAAATATGATCATTTAGATTTGTCTAAGAAGTTTTCCTGATGTTCAAAAGGGTTCTCTGCTAGAGCCGTACGTATTTAAAAATGTCGTTGTTTATACTCTTCTGGTATATTATACCGGATTTTGATTTTCTCTTCCTCTTCCTTTTCCAAGAGGAAAAGTACCGCGACACCAAAGTAGGTAATCGAAATAACATTTTTTTTTGACAAAATAAAATTTTATGTATATATCTTATTTCATTAAGTGAAAAGTAACCACAAGTCATTACGCCGCACTAAACAAGCTCGTCTTTCATTTCCTTTCTGGGCATAAAGTGCCAAAAATAAATTTTTTAACTTGTTGGAATTAACCTTAAATTCTTTGGAATTAATTAAGATGACTCACCTTTCATTTTCTATCACGTTGTATTTTCTCGGAGATGTATTCTTAAACACATTAGGGTTTAGTGAGAATTTTTTGAAATTTACTTTGAATTCTTTGAAGTTCATAGTGCATGTTTTGCCGGAAGACGATACCCGACCTAAAAATATTGCGGGGCTAAACTCTGCTGTAAATTCATCTTCTCTCTTAGCGTCTGCACGCCTAGTTGTAAGGATATTAATATACGTGCATACTTTCGTATGCGTACAACAAGAAGTGTAACAGCTGTAGCGAACCCCACATCAGGTCTTACAACAGCCGTGAGCGTAATTATGTGGGATACATCAAACTCTTTGAGTTTCACCCCTGCTTCTTCTCATTACTCCACTTCAACTCATTTACCGCTTGTTCTGAGATTCGAAAGTCCTTGCGAATTTTATGATTTATCGAAGCAAAAATAAAGAGTTATGAGCTTTCCCTGACAGGGGATCGAATATTCTGGAACATGCAGTGAAAATTAATGTGATCAATTTTAAATCCTTGTATATTATTTTATCCTTAAATAGAGGTTTAATGAATCACCTATGAACGTCTCTTTTTTCTATTGTGGTGGTCAAACATTTTTCTATGCATCACTTATTTATAATATTATTTAATAAATATTTTCCAAACTTATATTCTTCAAGGTTTATTTCACTGAAATTTACTTCACTCAATAAACAATTTTATTTTTCCAAACTTTTTGCTTTCATTTTGATTTTGTCAAATTACTAGTTGACCTAATTTTGATGATACCGATCTACTACTTATCCTAAATATTAATACATATGCTGAATTACCACATGTCCCATTTTTAATTTTTCCAAATTAATATGTAGCATAAATTTAATTTTTCTGAATTATTATTTGTAGAATTTTAATTATTTACAATCATAATTTCGCTCAAATAGTGTTAATACATTCTGAATGCGGCTGTTCGAAAGAATGAAAATTATGTTAAGTTACAATTAGGAAAAATAAAAATTTTGGAAAATGCGAATTTGGAAGAATTAAAATCATGACAAATAATGTCATTCGCAATTAAAAAAATTATGGAAAAATGACGAATTGTAACATTCAAAATGAGTTGAAACGGTAATGTGGAAAAATAAATTCACATTATACAAAACGTTTAATTTGAAGAATGTCAGATTCCTAATTTTTCTTTCATTTTATTAGTTTCTTTTTTCTTTCAGTTTTATTTATTTCATGTGGATGGATTGAAAAACTGTAAATATTTTACGGAAAACTGGTCATTTTAGAGCAATAACTTGTAACCCGAGACTTAAAAGACAATTCAAAATCATTAAAATAGGTACGATTTTAATTTGAACTGAATTTCTGGTTACATCCAACTCATATATATGGGGCATTCCACACGATATTTGCCAAAAATGTTTAAAACTCAAAAATATTCGATACGTATTTTTTTATTTCAATATGACACGCAAAGTTTTCGAGAAAGTTTTTTTCAAAATTTTATGATCATAAAGAAGTACTTTTTTAATTGCTTATACTGCAATATTAAAAAAAGATATGAAAATTCATACGAAAGATAAAATATGGGTCTTTTCCTCAACTTTCGAATAAAGTATACTAAAAGTCACTTAAATTATTTATTCAATGATATGAATGAAATATTTATAAACAAATAGATTTTTTCAATTTGGACGTGTTTTAATTTTTTTTTTCATTTTAAACAGTGAACGAAACGTTTTTCTTGATCTAGTAACAATTTTGGAGCGGGTAGACAAATAATTTCGAAGCAATGAATTTTTGAATAACGGCTCGCGTCTACGAAGTGTACCGCAGCGCGGTCCGCTCAGACTGGGACTTGACTGCCTACGCGATAAGTAAAACACAACCATCCACTTGCAAAATCGTACATTTTGATGTTTTTAATTCAACCTATATTTAAAACGTATTGCTTTTCAAAAATTCATTTCTTCGAAAGTATTTAACCACCCACTCTCAAATTGTTACTAAATAGCTCAAGAAAAACGTTTAGTCCACTCTTTAAAATGAAAAAATAAAAAAACAGGTCCACATAAAAAAAATGTATTTGTTTATAAATATTTCATTTCTTTTTTTAAATAAATCATTAAAGTGGATTTTAGTATACTTTATTTGAAAGTTGAGGAAAAGGCCCACATTTTATCTTCCGCATGAACTTTCATATCTTTGTTTAATAATGTCGTATAAGCAATTGAAAAAGGTACTTTTTTATGCACGTACAATTTTGGAAAAAAATTTTCGAAAACTTTGCGTGTGACATTGAAATAAAAAAATACGTGTCGAATATTTTTGAGTGTTAAACAAGAAAAAAATATTTTACGTGAAACAAAATTTTGGTGGCAAATATTGTGTGAAATGTTCCATATATACTCTCTAAATTTGAATTAGTAAAATATAACTGATTGTCAGTTAAATTCTACTAATTTCTGTAGCTAGAATTGAGTCACTAACAATTAGTAGAATTGTATTGATTGGATAAGTAAAACGGAAATTACTAATTGAATCAGTTTTATGTACCTGCACTAATAAAACTGATTGATCAGCTATAATTGTATTGAAGAAATCAGTTAATTTAAAAAATTTACGTTCTAAATATATTTGGGCGCTATTTTGAAATGTGAAATTGTTTAAAATTTGAAATTATTTAGCACGTGTAAATAATGAAATAAATAATCAAATAATAATAATAATAATCATCGAATAATTGCTTATTCATTTATTGAAATAAACATTTGAAAACTCAAGTCATTCTGAATCAAAAAATATTACTTATATACAGGGTGTCTAAAAAGTCCGGGATGGTTGGATATTTCCTCACGTAAAATATTTTTCAAAAAAGTGAAGGTCATTCCTGAAGTAAATTTCAACGAGGAATTCAATGGCCATCTTCATTTTGACCTTGAAGTTGACCTTCATGACTGTTTGAAGGTCAACTTTGTTTTTTTAAATGGAAACCCCCTTTTTACATCTGTAAACAATATAGCGAAAAATTATACGTTCAGGTACATACCCAAGTCATAGGTCAAGTGTAACGGTCAAGGTCAGTTAGAGGTTATTTGAAATTAACAAAGTTTTTCAAGGGGTTAATGTAAGTCCTGAAGTAAATTTCAACGAGAAATTCATTGGTGACCTTCATTTTGACCTTGAAGTTGACCTTAATGGCTTTCTGAAGGTCAACTTTGTTTTTTCAAAAGGAAACCCCCTTTTTTACATCTGCAAACGATAGAGCAGAAAATTCTACGTTCAGGTACATACCCAAGTCATAGGTCAATTGTAATGTTCAAGGTCAGTTAGAGGTTATTTGAAATTAACCAAGTTTTCCAAGAGGTCAGTGTAATTCCTGCAGTAAATTTCAACGAGAAATTCATTGGTGAGCTCTGTGTTGATCTTGGTGATCATCTTCAAGGTTTTTTCAAGGTTTTTCCAAGGAGTTTACGTTTACGTTTAGCATTACCCGGGAACAACGACGTGGACGTAATAAATTCTGTTCCCTTTGATTGTAAAAATTGTAAAAATGAGTTACAGCATTACGAATCATCTCCCTATCAATCAAAGTAGCCTGTTGCAGAATCTGATTCTGCAATTCGTCGAAGCTTTGCGGTTGCGTTGAGTATACTTTGCTCTTTAAATAACCCCAAAGAAAATAGTCCAGAGGTGTCAGATCAGGAGATTCAGCAGGCCACTCGATTTTACCCCTTCTTCCAATCCACCTTCAAGGAAACTGAGTATCCAAATATGCTCGAACCTCCCTACCGTAATTAGCCGCTGCTCCGTCCTGCTGGAATCAAATATTTTGAAAATTGTCGCCTGTAATCTTCCTTCGTACAATTTGGTTTCTGAGAAGCCCTCCATATGCACGGTCATTGAGATTCCCATCGATGAAGAAAGGCCTTATCAATGTATCATTCAAGATACCGGCCCAAATATTAATCTTTTGCGGATATTGTGTGTGACTCTCCAACATTCAATCAGGATTTGTGTCGGACCAATATCTACAATTTTGCCTGTTAACTTCACATTTTAAAGTGAAAGTAGATTCACATGAAAATACTGTATTGTACAAGAAAAGAGGATCTCTATCAATTCTGTCCATGTTGAATTTCACAAAATTCAACCCGACGATCAGGATCGTCTTCATTAAGCTCTTGTACCAGATGAACTTTGTAAGGATGGAAATTTATGCTTTTTAAAATGTTTCGCACTGTCTCAGGAGCAACGTCACGCCCATTACTAGCTCGACGTAAACTAAGGTTTGGGTTTTCAACAGATGCTTGGGCTATGTCCATCTGCATCTCCTCAGATCCTGCAGATTTTGGCTGACCAGTTCTCTGAAGGTCCTTGATAGATCTATGATTCATAAAGCGCCTTATAGTTCTTTCAATTGTTGATTTTGAGACAGGATTTAACCCTTCTCCATTACGAAAAGTGCGATTGAAAAGCAAACGAACTTGATCATAAGATCGAACTCGATCTCTCCAACCACGCATCATTAGATACCCTCTATCGTTCCGAAAGTTTAGCTTGCGCCATAATAACCTTTTAGCGAAAGATAGTAAGTATGTACTCGTAATACGTAAATTTAGTTTCGATTCGTAATATTCGTATGAAAAAACGGTATAGGACTTATGGTATCGCCTTAGGTATTGACTTAGGTATCGAAAAATGGTATAGGACTGTATAACTCTTCGGGGAGGAACAGAACTCTCATCAGAACACCTGGAACTTTTAATGAAAAATTTCCTTATGATTTTACGATATTCTTTCCCCCATGTATAAGAAACGTTGACAAACATTTCTGAAATTAAAAAAAAAATTTTTTTCAATTCTTAAAATGCTTAAAATGATTTTATTTTAGTTGGACATATATCTGGTCAATGAATATAACCTTCATTTGAGGACCTTTAAAAAGTGCATCGATGGCTCATGCGATTGAACAAATCCTTGTAAAGATAGCGTAGCTACAACATTCAGGTAAGCATACAGAAAAAAAACAGGAAAATACGTCATCGCAATTACCCCTAAGGTACTTTAAGGGGTGATAAACTTTTAAAATGCTAAATGGTTTTGTGCATAAATATTGAATTAAAAATTACTACCTTTCAATTTTTCGATGACTTCATCATCGACGATGCCTAATGATAGCAATTCCTCGCACAATTCTTTGAAGCTGAATTTTAAAAATTTGTCATTTTTCTATTCTCTAGTTTCTGTCGTCTGCTGCCAGTTAGGTATTTTCACTTCAAATCAAGAGGCTAACTTCACTTCGTAGATAGCTAAGCGTAAAACAAGGGACCAAATGCATGGGATTTAGTTCAATCTTGCCCTATTTTGCTAATATCTTCATAAAAGATCATTTTTTCTGTATAAGTGTATTTGAAAAATAGTTAATATTTTTTAATTTCTATTTAATTGAGTGATAAAATTATTATAATTATTATAAATTACAACGATATTACAGAAATAAAGTTTTGTACCATGACTTTGATCCATTGTTTTCCCCTCAGCTTTTAACGAAGTGAAGTTGGCTGATGGTTGAAGTGAAAATACCTCATATGGGCGCCGTGTATTACTGCGCTTGCGTGGAATTTAAAATGGACATTAAAAACAATTCTAGTAATTAAAAAAATTAATTATCATATGATGGACAAGAATGTATATAAATTGTGTTTATTAAAATTCTATTTAAGAAATATAAGTTATTTTGTGGAATTCAATTAAAATAAACTGTTAATTAGAAAATACGCGTGTTATACATATTTCTCTTAACTGAAACTCTGCAAGTTTTTGAAAAAAATATTTTTTGTTATAAGCATAATAGTAATAGCTTCAAATGATTTATAATTTTCAAAGTAAACTCATCTTTCATGAAATTTTATTCACACACAGATGTACACCTCTTTATCATCTTCAAAAAATGTTTGACGTTCAGTGACAATATGTTATCAATGAGATACAAATGTAATAAGTTTTCTTCACTCTCAAACGGAGACACGAATATGTGAAAAATTAAAATGTAATGGAAAGAATAAAATATTTTCAAATAAAGCGTGTATAACAATACACGGGTAAAATTAATTTGTAAATTACTCTTAGTACTTGACAGAATTTCCACTCGTGTATTGTTATACACTATGTTTATATATATTCTGAAGAAAAGTTGATAATTAAACTTTTGGTTAAACCTTAATTTTACAAATAATATTGGAGGATAAATAAAATACTAATTAGAAACTTTTCCTCTCTCAATTTATTCTAAGTCTATAATTGATTCACTACAGTTACGGTATAACTGATTAACTTCAGTTACGGTTTTTTTACTGTTAAAATTAGTAAACTTCTGAAAATAACTGATTCATCGATTAAAATGAAATGTACCGAATGAACTAGAAATATTTCTACTAATTCAAATTTAAAGAACATATATATATGGTATATACCGCCCACGGCGAAATCCTGCGGTTATCGTACTCACAAA